>NC_063438.1:27798493-27961937 GCF_020379485.1 Brassica napus | reverse complement strand
TAAAGATTATTGGCTTCATAATATAGAGCATTACCGAAAACTCACTATTTTTAGGGGGTACACATAGATTTGAGAAAAATTCAAAAAATTTGAGAATACTGTTTTAATACATATTGAATCATGTAATAACATATGATGAAGTTCAAAGAGGTTTGAACCTTTGTTGTCTCTGTTCTCTAGGGAATAGCAATTTATAGTGGTTAGTCCAATGATTTAGGGAGTATTTGCAGTTTTGCTAAATTAATGGATAAAAATTAGAACGATGTCCATGTACCATGAAAAGAAGTTTATCATACATTAATACAAAGTATAATGTGGTTTTAAATTTTAAAACAAATTTAAAGATTATAGGCTTCATATATAGAGCATTTACCGAAAACTCACTATTTTCGTAGGGGGGTACACATAGATTTGAGAAAAATTCAAAAAATTTGAAAATACTGTTTTAATACATATTTGAATCATGTAATAAAATATGATGAAGTTCAAAGAGGTTTGGAACCTTGTTGTCTCCGTTTCTCTAGGGAATAGCAATTTTATAGTGGTTAGTCCAATGATTTAGGGAGTATTTGCAGTTTTGCTAAATTAATGGATAAAAAATTAGAACGATGTCCATGTACCATGAAAAGAGTTTATCATACATTAATACAAAGGTATAATGTGGTTTTAAATTTAAAACAAATTTAAAGATTATAGGCTTCATATATAGAGCATTTACCGAAAACTCACTATTTTCGTAGGGGTTACACATAGATTTTGAGAAAAATTCAAAAAATTTGAGAAAATGTTTTAATACATATTTGAATCATGTAAAAAATATGATGAAGTTCAAAGAGGTTTGGAACCTTTGTTGTCTCCGTTCTCTAAGGAATAGCAATTTATAGTGGTTAGTCCAATGATTTAGGGAGTATTTGCAGTTTTGCTAAATTAATGGATAAAAAATTAGAACGATGTCCATGTACCATGAAAAGAAGTTTATCATACATTAATACAATGTATAATGTGGTTTTAAATTTTAAAACAAATTAAAGATTATAGGCTTCATATATAGAGCATTTACCGAAAACTCACTATTTTCGTAGGGGGGTACACATAGATTTTGAGAAAAATTCAAAAAATTGAGAATACTGTTTTAATACATATTTGAATCATGTAAAATATGATGAAGTTCAAAGAGGTTTGGAACTTTGTTGTCTCCGTTTCTCTAGGGAATAGCAATTTTATAGTGGTTAGTCCAATGATTAGGGAGTATTTGCAGTTTTGCTAAATTAATGGATAAAAAATTAGAACAATGTCCATGTACCATGAAAAGAAGTTTATCATACATTAATACAAATTTAATGTGGTTTTAAATTTTAAAACAAATTTAAAGATTATAGGCTTCATATATAGAGCATTTACCGAAAACTCACTATTTTCGTAGGGGGGTTACACATAGATTTTGACAAAAATTCAAAAAATTTGACAATACTGTTTTAATACATATTTGAATCATGTAATAACATATGATGAAGTTCAAGAGGTTTGGAACCTTTGTTGTCTCGTTTCTCTAGGGAATAGCAATTTATAGTGGTTAGTCCAATGATTTGGAGTATTTGCAGTTTTGCTAAATTAATGGATAAAAAATTAGAACGATGTCCATGTACCATGAAAGAAGTTTATCATACATTAATACAAAGGTATAATGTGGTATTAAATTTTAAAACGAATTAAAAGATTATAGGTTTCATATATAGAGAATTTACCGAAAACTCACTATTTCGTAGGGGGGTACACATAGATTTTGAGAAAAATCAAAAAATTTGAAAATACTGTTTTAATACATATATGAATCATGGAATAACATATGATGAAGTTCAAAGAGGTTTGTAACCTTTGTTGTCTCCGTTTCTCTAGGGAATAGCAATTTTATAGTGGTTAGTCCAATGATTTAGGGAGTATTTGCAGTTTTGCTAAATTAATGGATAAAAAATTAGAACGATGTCCATGTACCATGAAAAGAAGTTTATCATACATTAATACAATGGTATAATGTGGTTTTAAATTTTAAAACAAATTTAAATATTATTGGCTTCATATATAGAGCATTTACCGAAAACTCACTATTTCGTAGGGGGGTACACATAGATTTTGAGAAAATTCAAAAAATTTGAAAATACTGTTTAATACATATTTGAATCATGTAATAACATATGATGAAGTTCAAAGAGGTTTGGAACCTTTGTTGTCTCCGTTTCTCTAGGGAATAGCAATTTATAGTGGTTAGTCCAATGATTTAGGGAGTATTTGCAGTTTTGCTAAATTAATGGATAAAAAATTAGAACGATGTCCATGTACCATGAAAAGAAGTTTATATACATTAATACAAAGTTATAATGTGGTTTTAAATTTTAAACAAATTTAAAGATTATAGGCTTCATATATAGAGCATTTACCGAAAACTCACTATTTTCGTAGGGGGGTACACATAGATTTTGAGAAAAATTAAAAAAAATTGAAAATACTGTTTTAATACATATTGAATCATGTAATAAAATATGATGAAGTTCAAAGAGGTTTGGAACCTTTGTTGTCTCCGTTTCTCTAGGGAATAGCAATTTTATAGTGGTTAGTCAATGATTTAGGGAGTATTTGCAGTTTTGCTAAATTAATGGATAAAAAATTAGAACGATGTCCATGTACCATGAAAAGAAGTTTATCATACATTAATACAAAGGTATAATGTGGTTTAAATTTTAAAACAAATTTAAAGATTATAGGCTTCATATATAGAGCATTTACCGAAAACTCACTATTTTCGTAGGGGGTTAACACATAGATTTTGAGAAAAAATTCAAAAAATTTGAGAATACTGTTTTAATACATATTGAATCATGTAATAAAATATGATGAAGTTCAAAGAGGTTTGGAACCTTTGTTGTCTCCGTTTCTCTAAGGAATAGCAATTTTATAGTGGTTAGTCCAATGATTTAGGGAGTATTTACAGTTTTGCTAAATTAATTGATAAAAATTAGAACGATGTCCATGTACCATGAAAAGAAGTTTATCATACATTAATACAGGTATAATGTGGTTTTAAATTTTAAAACAAATTTAAAGATTATAGGCTTCATATATAGAGCATTACCGAAAACTCACTATTTTCGTAGGGGGTACACATAGATTTGAGAAAAATTCAAAAAATTTGAAAATACTGTTTTAATATATTTGAATCATGTAATAACATATGATGAAGTTCAAAGAGGTTTGGAACCTTTGTTGTCTCCGTTTCTCTAGGGAATAGCAATTTATAGTGGTTAGTCCAATGATTTAGGGAGTATTTGCAGTTTTGCTAAATTAATGGATAAAAAATTAGAACGATGTCCATGTACCATGAAAAGAGTTTATCATACATTAATACAAAGTATAATGTGGTTTTAAATTTTAAAACAAATTTAAAGATTATAGGCTTCATATATAGAGCATTTACCGAAAACTCACTATTCGTAGGGGGGTACACATAGATTTTGAGAAAAATTCAAAAAATTGAAAATACTGTTTTAATACATATATGAATCATGTAATAATATATGATGAAGTTCAAAGAGGTTTGGAACCTTTGTTGTCTCCGTTTCTCTAGGGAATAGCAATTTTATAGTGGTTAGTCCAATGATTTAGGGAGCATTTGCAGTTTTGCTAAATTAATGGATAAAAAATTAGAACGATGTCCATGTACCATGAAAAGAAGTTTATCATATTTAATACAAAGTATAATGTGGTTTTAAATTTTAAAACAAATTTAAAGATTATAGGCTTCATATATAGAGCATTTACCGAAAACTCACTATTTTCGTAGGGGGGTACACATAGATTTTGAGAAAAATTCAAAAAATTTGAGAATACTGTTTTAATACATATTGAATCATGTAATAAATATGATGAAGTTCAAAGAGGTTTGGAACTTTGTTGTCTCCGTTTCTCTAGGGAATAGCAATTTTATAGTGGTTAGTCCAATGATTTAGGGAGTATTTGCAGTTTTGCTAAATTAATGGATAAAAAATTTAGAACGATGTCCATGTACCATGAAAAGAAGTTATCATACATTAATACAAAGGTATAATGTGGTTTTAAATTTAAAACAAATTAAAGATTATAGGCTTCATATATAGAGCATTTACCGAAAACTCACTATTTTCGTAGGGGTTACACATAGATTTTGAGAAAAATTCAAAAAATTTGAGAATACTGTTTTAATACATATTTGAATCATGTAATAAAATATGATGAAGTTCAAAGAGGTTTGGAACCTTTGTTGTCTCCGTTCTCTAAGGAATAGCAATTTTATAGTGGTTAGTCCAATGATTTAGGGAGTATTTACAGTTTTGCTAAATTAATTGATAAAAATTAGAACGATGTCCATGTACCATGAAAAGAAGTTTATCATACATTAATACAAAGGTAATGTGGTTATAATTTAAACGAATTAAAAGATTATAGGCTCATATATAGATTATAGGAAAATTTAAACGCATATTAAAGAATACTCATATTAGGGGTAGGGGTACACATAGATTTTGAAAAAATTCAAAAAATTTGAGAATGCTGTTTTAATACATATTTGAATCATGTAATAACATATGATGAAGTTCAAAGAGGTTTGGAACCTTTGTTGTCTCCGTTTCTCTAGGGAATAACAATTTTATAGTGGTTAGTCCAATGATTTAGGAGTATTTGCAGTTTTGCTAAATTAATGGATAAAAAATTAGAACGATGTCCATGTACCATGAAAAGAAGTTTATCATACATTAATACAAAGGTATAATGTGGTTTTAAATTTTAAAACAAATTTAAAGATTATAGGCTTCATATATAGAGCATTTACCGAAAACTCACTATTTTCGTAGGGGGGTACACATAGATTTTGAGAAAAAATTCAAAAAATTGAGAATACTGTTTTAATACATTTGAATCATGTAATAAAATATGATGAAGTTCAAAGAGGTTTGGAACCTTTGTTGTCTCCGTTTCTCTAGGGAATAGCAATTTTATAGTGGTTAGTCCAATGATTTAGGGAGTATTTGCAGTTTTGCTAAATTAATGGATAAAAAATTAGAACGATGTCCATGTACCATGAAAAGAAGTTTATCATACATTAATACAAAGGTATAATGTGGTTTTAAATTTTAAAACAAATTTAAAGATTATTGGCTTCATATATAGAGCATTTACCGAAAACTCACTATTTCGTAGGGGGGTACACATAGATTTTGAGAAAAATTCAAAAAAATTGAGAATACTGTTTTAATACATATTTGAATCATGTAATAAAATATGATGAAGTTCAAAGAGGTTTGGAACCTTTGTTGTCTCCGTTCTCTAAGGAATAGCAATTTATAGTGGTTAGTCCAATGATTTAGGGAGTATTTGCAGTTTTGCTAAATTAATTGATAAAAAATTAGAACGATGTCCATGTACCATGAAAAGAAGTTTATCATACATTAATACAAAGTATAATGTGGTTTTAAATTTTAAAACAAATTAAAAGATTATAGGCTTCATATATAGAGAATTTACCGAAAACTCACTATTTCGTAGGGGGGTACACATAGATTTTGAGAAAAATTCAAAAAATTTGAGAATACTGTTTTAATACATATTTGAATCATGTAATAAATATATGATGAAGTTCAAAGAGGTTTGGAACCTTTGTTGTCTCCGTTTCTCTAGGGAATAGCAATTTATAGTGGTTAGTCCAATGATTTAGGGAGTATTTGCAGTTTTGCTAAATTAATGGATAAAAAATTAGAACGATGTCCATGTACCATGAAAAGAAGTTTATCATACATTAATACAAAGTTATAATGTGGTTTAAATTTTAAAACAAATTTAAAGATTATAGGCTTCATATATAGAGCATTTACCGAAAACTCACTATTTTCGTAGGGGTAACACATAGATTTTGAAAAAAAATCAAAAAAATTGAAAATACTGTTTTAATACATATTTGAATCATGTAATAAAATATGATGAAGTTCAAAGAGGTTTGGAACCTTTGTTGTCTCCGTTTCTCTAGGGAATAGCAATTTTATAGTGGTTAGTCCAATGATTTAGGGAGTATTTGCAGTTTTGCTAAATTAATGGATAAAAAATTAGAACGATGTCCATGTACCATGAAAAGAAGTTTATCATACATTAATACAAAAGTATAATGTGGTTTTAAATTTTAAAACAAATTTAAAGATTATAGGCTTCATATATAGAGCATTTACCGAAAACTCACTATTTCGTAGGGGGGTACACATAGATTTTGAGAAAATTCAAAAAATTTGAGAATACTGTTTTAATACATATTTGAATCATGTAATAAATATGATGAAGTTCAAAGAGGTTTGGAACTTTGTTGTCTCCGTTTCTCTAGGGAATAGCAATTTTACAGTGGTTAGTCCAATGATTTAGAGAGTATTTGCAGTTTTGCTAAATTAATGGATAAAAAATTAGAACGATGTCCATGTACCATGAAAGAAGTTTATCATACATTAATACAAAGGTATAATGTGGTTTAAATTTAAAACAAATTAAAGATTATAGGCTTCATATATAGAGCATTTACCGAAAACTCACTATTTTCGTAGGGAATATATTTGATAAAATTGAATCAAAAAAATGATGAAAAAATTGAAATGTCTGTTTTAATACATATTTGTAATATATGAATAATGTAATAATATGATGAAGTTCAAAGAGGTTTGGAACCTTTGTTGTCTCCGTTTCTCTAGGGAATAGCAATTTATAGTGGTTAGTCCAATGATTTAGGGAGTATTTGCAGTTTTGCTAAATTAATGGATAAAAAATTAGAACGATGTCCATGTACCATGAAAAGAAGTTTATCATACATTAATACAAAGGTATAATGTGGTTTAAAATTTTAAAACAAATTAAAGATTATAGGCTTCATATATAGAGCATTTACCGAAAACTCACTATTTTCGTAGGGGTTACACATAGATTTTGAGAAAAATTCAAAAAATTGAAATACTGTTTTAATACATATTTGAATCATGTAATAAAATATGATGAAGTTCAAAGAGGTTTGGAACCTTTGTTGTCTCCGTTTCTCTAGGGAATAGCAATTTTATAGTGGTTAGTCCAATGATTTAGGGAGTATTTGCAGTTTTGCTAAATTAATTGATAAAAAATTAGAACGATGTCCATGTACCATGAAAAGAGTTTATCATACATTAATACAAAGGTATAATGTGGTTTTAAATTTTAAAACAATTTAAAGATTATAGGCTTCATATATAGAGCATTTACCGAAAACTCACTATTTTCGTAGGGGGGTACACATAGATTTTGAGAAAAATTCAAAAAAATTGAGAATACTGTTTTAATACATATTGAATCATGTAATAAAATATGATGAAGTTCAAAGAGGTTTGGACCCTTTGTCTCCGTTTCTCTAGGGAATAGCAATTTTATAGTGGTTAGTCAATGATTTAGGGAGTATTTGCAGTTTTGCTAAATTAATGGATAAAAAATTAGAACGATGTCCATGTACCATGAAAAGAGTTTATCATATTAATACAAAGGTATAATGTGGTTTTAAATTTTAAAACAAATTTAAAGATTATAGGCTTCATATATAGAGCATTTACCGAAAACTCACTATTTTCGTAGGGGGGTACACATAGATTTTGAGAAAAATTCAAAAAAATTGAAAATACTGTTTTAATACATATTTGAATCATGTAATAAAATATGATGAAGTTCAAAGAGGTTTGGAACCTTTGTTGTCTCCGTTTCTCTAGGGAATAGCAATTTTATAGTGGTTAGTCCAATGATTTAGGGAGTATTTGCAGTTTTGCTAAATTAATGGATAAAAAATTAGAACGATGTCCATGTACCATGAAAAGAAGTTTATCATACATTAATACAAAGTTATAATGTGGTTTAAATTTTAAAACAAATTTAGAGATTATAGGCTTCAAATATAGAGCATTTACCGAAAACTCACTATTTTCGTAGGGGGGTACACATAGATTTTGAGAAATTCAAAAAATTTGAAATACTGTTTTAATACATATTTGAATCATGTAATAAAATATGATGAAGTTCAAAGAGGTTTGGAACCTTTGTTGTCTCCGTTTCTCTAAGGAATAGCAATTTTATAGTGGTTAGTCCAATGATTTAGGGAGTATTTGCAGTTTTGCTAAATTAATTGATAAAAAATTAGAACGATGTCCATGTACCATGAAAAGAAGTTTATCATACATTAATACAAAGTTATAATGTGGTTATAAATTTTAAAACAAATTAAAAGATTATAGGCTTCATATATAGAGCATTTACCGAAAACTCACTATTTTCGTAGGGGGGTACACATAGATTTTGAGAAAAATTCAAAAAATTGAAATACTGTTTTAATACATATTTGAATCATGTAATAACATATGATGAAGTTCAAAGAGGTTGGAACCTTTGTTGTCTCCGTTTCTCTAGGGAATAGCAATTTTATAGTGGTTAGTCCAATGATTTAGGGAGTATTTGCAGTTTTGCTAAATTAATGGATAAAAAATTAGAACGATGTCCATGTACCATGAAAAGAAGTTTATCATACATTAATACAAAGGTATAATGTGGTTTTAATTTTAAAACAAATTTAAGATTATAGGCTTCATATATAGAGCATTTACCGAAAACTCACTATTTTCGTAGGGGGTACACATAGATTTTGAGAAAAATTCAAAAAATTTGAGAATACTGTTTTAATACATATTTGAATCATGTAATAAATATGATGAAGTTCAAAGAGGTTTGGAACCTTTGTTGTCTCCGTTTCTCTAAGGAATAGCAATTTTATAGTGGTTAGTCCAATGATTTAGGGAGTATTTACAGTTTTGCTAAATTAATTGATAAAAAATTAGAACGATGTCCATGTACCATGAAAAGAAGTTTATCATACATTAATACAAAGGTATAATGTGGTTTTAAATTTTAAAACAAATTTAAAGATTATAGGCTTCATATATAGAGCATTTACCGAAAACTCACTATTTTCGTAAGGGGGTACACATAGATTTTGAGAAAAATTCAAAAAATTTGAAAATACTGTTTTAATACATATTTGAATCATGTAATAAAATATGATGAAGTTCAAAGAGGTTTGGAACCTTTGTTGTCTCCGTTTCTCTAGGGAATAGCAATTTTATAGTGGTTAGTCCAATGATTTAGGGAGTATTTGCAGTTTGCTAAATTAATGGATAAAAAATTAGAACGATGTCCATGTACCATGAAAAGAAGTTTATCATACATTAATACAAAAGTATAATGTGGTTTTAAATTTTAAAACAAATTTAAGATTATAGGCTTCATATATAGAGCATTTACCGAAAACTCACTATTTTCGTAGGGGTTAACACATAGATTTTGAAAAAATTCAAAAAAATTGAAAATACTGTTTTAATACATATTTGAATCATGTAATAAAATATGATGAAGTTCAAAGAGGTTTGGAACCTTTGTTGTCTCCGTTTCTCTAGGGAATAGCAATTTTATAGTGGTTAGTCCAATGATTTAGGGAGTATTTGCAGTTTTGCTAAATTAATGGATAAAAAATTAGAACGATGTCCATGTACCATGAAAAAGTTTATCATACATTAATACAAAGGTATAATGTGGTTTTAAATTTTAAAACAAATTTAAAGATTATAGGCTTCATATATAGAGCATTTACCGAAAACTCACTATTTTCGTAGGGGGTTACACATAGATTTGAAAAATTCAAAAAATTTGAGAATACTGTTTTAATACATATTTGAATCATGTAATAAATATGATGAAGTTCAAAGAGGTTTGGAACCTTTTTGTCTCCGTTTCTCTAGGAATAGCAATTTTATAGTGGTTAGTCCAATGATTTAGGGAGTATTTGCAGTTTTGCTAAATTATTAATGATAAAAAATTAGAACGATGTCCATGTACCATGAAAAGAAGTTTATCATACATTAATACAAATGTATAATGTGGTTTTAAATTTTAAAACAAATTAAAAGATTATAGGCTTCATATATAGAGCATTTACCGAAAACTCACTATTTTCGTAGGGGGGTACACATAGATTTTGAGAAAATTCAAAAATTTGAAATAATGTTTTAATACATATTTGAATCATGTAATAAATATGATGAAGTTCAAAGAGGTTTGGAACCTTTGTTGTCTCCGTTTCTCTAGGAAAGCAATTTTATAGTGGTTAGTCCAATGATTTAGGGAGTATTTGCAGTTTTGCTAAATTAATGGATAAAAAATTAGAACGATGTCCATGTACCATGAAAAGAAGTTTATCATACATTAATACAAAGGTATAATGTGGTTTTAAATTTTAAAAAAATTAAAGATTATAGGCTTCATATATAGAGCATTTACCGAAAACTCACTATTTTCGTAGGGGGTACACATAGATTTTGAGAAAAATTCAAAAAATTTGAGAATACTGTTTTAATACATATTTGAATCATGTAATAAAATATGATGAAGTTCAAAGAGGTTTGGAACCTTTGTTGTCTCCGTTTCTCTAAGGAATAGCAATTTTATAGTGGTTAGTCCAATGATTTAGGGAGTATTTACAGTTTTGCTAAATTAATTGATACAAAATTAGAACGATGTCCATGTACCATGAAAAGAAGTTTATCATAATTAATACAAATGTATAATGTGGTTATAAATTTTAAAACAAATTAAAGATTATAGGCTTCATATATAGAGCATTTACCGAAAACTCACTATTTTGTAGGGGGGTACACATAGATTTTGAGAAAAATTCAAAAAAATTGAGAATACTGTTTTAATACATATTTGAATCATGTAATAACATATGATGAAGTTCAAAGAGGTTTGGAACCTTTGTTGTCTCCGTTTCTCTAGGGAATAGCAATTTTATAGTGGTTAGTCCAATGATTTAGGGAGTATTTGCAGTTTTGCTAAATTAATGGATAAAAAATTAGAACGATGTCCATGTACCATGAAAAGAAGTTTATCATACATTAATACAAATGTATAATGTGGTTTTAAATTTTAAAAAAAAATTAAAGATTATAGGCTTCATATATAGAGCATTTACCGAAAACTCACTATTTTCGTAGGGGGGTACACATAGATTTTGAGAAAAATTCAAAAAAATGAAAATACTGTTTTAATACATATTTGAATCATGTAATAAAATATGATGAAGTTCAAAGAGGTTTGGAACCTTTGTTGTCTCCGTTTCTCTAGGGAATAGCAATTTTATAGTGGTTAGTCCAATGATTTAGGGAGTATTTGCAGTTTTGCTAAATTAATGGATAAAAAATTAGAACGATGTCCATGTACCATGAAAAGAAGTTTATCATACATTAATACAAAGGTATAATGTGGTTTTAAATTTAAAAAAAATTTAAGATTATAGGCTTCATATATAGAGCATTTACCGAAAACTCACTATTTCGTAGGGGGGTGGGTACACATAGATTTTGAGAAAAATTCAAAAAAATTGAGAATACTGTTTTAATACATATTTGAATCATGTAATAAAATGATGAAGTTCAAAGAGGTTTGGAACCTTTGTTGTCTCCGTTTCTCTAGGAATAGCAATTTTATAGTGGTTAGTCCAATGATTTAGGGAGTATTTACAGTTTTGCTAAATTATAGAAATTAAAAATTAGAACGATGTCCATGTACCATGAAAAGAAGTTTATCATAAATTAATACAAATGTATAATGTGGTTATAAATTTTAAAACAAATTAAAAGATTATAGGCTTCATATATAGAGCATTTACCGAAAACTCACTATTTTCGTAGGGGGGTACACATAGATTTGAGAAAAAATTAAAAAATTTGAGAATACTGTTTAATACATATTTGAATCATGTAATAAAATATGATGAAGTTCAAAGAGGTTTGGAACCTTTGTGTCTCCGTTTCTCTAGGAATAGCAATTTTATAGTGGTTAGTCCAATGATTTAGGGAGTATTTGCAGTTTTGCTAAATTAATGGATAAAAAATTAGAACGATGTCCATGTACCATGAAAAGAAGTTTATCATACATTAATACAAAGGTATAATGTGGTTTTAAATTTTAAAACAAATTTAAAGATTATAGGCTTCATATATAGAGCATTTACCGAAAACTCACTATTTTCGTAGGGGTTAACACATAGATTTTGAAAAAAAAAAAAAATCAAAAAAATGAGATACTGTTTTAATACATATTTGAATCATGTAATAAATATGATGAAGTTCAAAGAGGTTTGGAACCTTTGTTGTCTCCGTTTCTCTAAGGAATAGCAATTTTATAGTGGTTAGTCCAATGATTTAGGGAGTATTTACAGTTTTGCTAAATTAATTGATAAAAAATTAGAACGATGTCCATGTACCATGAAAAAGAAGTTTATCATAAATTAATACAAATGTATAATGTGGTTATAATTTTAAAACAAATTAAAAAATTATAGGCTTCATATATAGAGCATTTACCGAAAACTCACTATTTTCGTAGGGGGGTACACATAGATTTTGAGAAAAATTAAAAAATTTGAAAATACTGTTTTAATACATATTTGAATCATGTAATAAATATATGATGAAGTTCAAAGAGGTTTGGAACCTTTGTTGTCTCCGTTTCTCTTAGGGAATAGCAATTTTATAGTGGTTAGTCCAATGATTTAGGGAGTATTTGCAGTTTTGCTAAATTAATGGATAAAAAATTAGAACGATGTCCATGTACCATGAAAAGAAGTTTATCATACATTAATACAATGGTATAATGTGGTTTTAACATTTAAAACAAATTAAAGATTATAGGCTTCATATATAGAGCATTTACCGAAAACTCACTATTTTCGTAGGGGTTAACACATAGATTTTGAGAAAAATTCAAAAAATTTGAGAATACTGTTTTAATACATATTTGAATCATGTAATAAAATATGATGAAGTTCAAAGAGGTTTGGAACCTTTGTTGTCTCTGTTTCTCTAAGGAATAGCAATTTTATAGTGGTTAGTCCAATGATTTAGGGAGTATTTACAGTTTTGCTAAATTAATTGATAAAAAATTAGAACGATGTCCATGTACCATGAAAAGAAGTTTATCATACATTAATACAAAGGTATAATGTGGTTTTAAATTTTAAAACAAATTTAAGATTATAGGCTTCATATATAGAGCATTTACCGAAAACTCACTATTTTCGTAGGGGGGGTACACATAGATTTTGAGAAAAATTCAAAAAATTTGAAAATACTGTTTTAATACATATTTGAATCATGTAATAATATATGATGAAGTTCAAAGAGGTTTGGAACCTTTGTTGTCTCCGTTTCTCTAGGGAATAGCAATTTTATAGTGGTTAGTCCAATGATTTAGGGAGTATTTGCAGTTTTGCTAAATTAATGGATAAAAAATTAGAACGATGTCCATGTACCATGAAAAGAAGTTTATCATACATTAATACAAAGTTATAATGTGGTTTTAAATTTTAAAACAAATTTAAAGATTATAGGCTTCATATATAGAGCATTTACCGAAAACTCACTATTTTCGTAGGGGTTAACACATAGATTTTGAAAAAAATTCAAAAAATTGAAAATACTGTTTTAATACATATTTGAATCATGTAATAAAATATGATGAAGTTCAAAGAGGTTTGGAACCTTTGTTGTCTCCGTTTTCTAGGGAATAGCAATTTTATAGTGGTTAGTCCAATGATTTAGGGAGTATTTGCAGTTTTGCTAAATTAATGGATAAAAAATTAGAACGATGTCCATGTACCATGAAAAGAAGTTTATCATACATTAATACAAAGGTATAATGTGGTTTAAATTTTAAAACAAATTAAAGATTATAGGCTTCATATATAGAGCATTTACCGAAAACTCACTATTTTCGTAGGGGGTACACATAGATTTTGAGAAAAATTCAAAAAATTGAGAATACTGTTTTAATACATATTTGAATCATGTAATAAAATATGATGAAGTTCAAAGAGGTTTGGAACCTTTGTTGTCTCCGTTTCTCTAGGGAATAGCAATTTTATAGTGGTTAGTCCAATGATTTAGGGAGTATTTGCAGTTTTGCTAAATTAATGGATAAAAAATTAGAACGATGTCCATGTACCATGAAAAGAAGTTATCATACATTAATACAAAGGTATAATGTGGTTTTAAATTTTAAAAAAATTTAAAGATTATAGGCTTCATATATAGAGCATTTACCGAAAACTCACTATTTTCGTAGGGGGGTACACATAGATTTTGAGAAAAATTCAAAAAAATTGAAAATACTGTTAAACATATTTGAATCATGTAATAATATATGATGAAGTTCAAAGAGGTTTGGAACCTTTGTTGTCTCCGTTTCTCTAGGGAATAGCAATTTATAGTGGTTAGTCAATGATTTAGGGAGTATTTGCAGTTTTGCTAAATTAATGGATAAAAAATTAGAACGATGTCCATGTACCATGAAAAGAAGTTTATCATACATTAATACAAAGTTATAATGTGGTTTTAATTTTAAAACAAATTAAAGATTATAGGCTTCATATATAGAGCATTTACCGAAAACTCACTATTTTCGTAGGGGTTAACACATAGATTTTGAGAAAAATTCAAAAAATTGAGAATACTGTTTTAATACATATTTGAATCATGTAATAAAATATGATGAAGTTCAAAGAGGTTTGGAACCTTTGTTGTCTCCGTTTCTCTAAGGAATAGCAATTTTATAGTGGTTAGTCCAATGATTTAGGGAGTATTTACAGTTTTGCTAAATTAATTGATAAAAAATTAGAACGATGTCCATGTACCATGAAAAGAAGTTTATCATAATTAATACAAAGTATAATGTGGTTATAAATTTTAAAACGAATTAAAAGATTATAGGCTTCATATATAGAGCATTTACCGAAAACTCACTATTTTCGTAGGGGGGTACACATAGATTTTGAGAAAAATTAAAAAATTTGAGAATACTGTTTTAATACATATTTGAATCATGTAATAATATATGATGAAGTTCAAAGAGGTTTGGAACCTTTGTTGTCTCCGTTTCTCTAGGGAATAGCAATTTTATAGTGGTTAGTCCAATGATTTAGGGAGTATTTGCAGTTTTGCTAAATTAATGGATAAAAAATTAGAACGATGTCCATGTACCATGAAAAGAAGTTTATCATACATTAATACAAATGTATAATGTGGTTTAAATTTTAAAACAAATTTAAAGATTATAGGCTTCATATATAGAGCATTTACCGAAAACTCACTATTTCGTAGGGGTTACACATAGATTTTGAGAAAAATTCAAAAAATTGAGAATACTGTTTTAATACATATTTGAATCATGTAATAAATATGATGAAGTTCAAAGAGGTTGGAACCTTTGTTGTCTCCGTTCTCTAAGGAATAGCAATTTTATAGTGGTTAGTCCAATGATTTAGGGAGTATTTGCAGTTTTGCTAAATTAATTGATAAAAATTAGAACGATGTCCATGTACCATGAAAAGAAGTTTATCATTCATTAATACAAAGGTATAATTTGGTTTTAATTTTTAAAACAAATTTAAAGATTATAGGCTTCATATATAGAGCATTTACCGAAAACTCACTATTTCGTAGGGGGGTACACATAGATTTTGAGAAAAATTCAAAAAATTTGAAAATACTGTTTTAATACATATTTGAATCATGTAATAAAATATGATGAAGTTCAAAGAGGTTTGGAACCTTTGTTGTCTCCGTTTCTCTAGGAATAGCAATTTTATAGTGGTTAGTCCAATGATTTAGGGAGTATTTGCAGTTTTGCTAAATTAATGGATAAAAAATTAGAACGATGTCCATGTACCATGAAAAGAAGTTTATCATACTAATACAAAGGTATAATGTGGTTTTAAATTTTAAAACAAATTAAAGATTATAGGCTTCATATATAGAGCATTTACCGAAAACTCACTATTTTCGTAGGGGGTACACATAGATTTGAGAAAAAATCAAAAAATTGAAATACTGTTTTAATACATATTTGAATCATGTAATAAAATATGATGAAGTTCAAAGAGGTTTGGAACCTTTGTTGTCTCCGTTCTCTAGGGAATAGCAATTTTATAGTGGTTAGTCCAATGATTTAGGGAGTATTTGCAGTTTTGCTAAATTAATGGATAAAAAATTAGAACGATGTCCATGTACCATGAAAAGAAGTTTATCATACATTAATACAAAGGTATAATGTGGTTTTAAATTTTAAAACAAATTAAAAGATTATAGGCTTCATATATAGAGCATTTACCGAAAACTCACTATTTTCGTAGGGGGTACACATAGATTTTGAAAAAAATTCAAAAATTGAAATACTTTTTAATACATATTTGAATCATGTAATAAAATATGATGAAGTTCAAAGAGGTTTGGAACCTTTGTTGTCTCCGTTTCTCTAAGGAATAGCAATTTTATAGTGGTTAGTCCAATGATTTAGGGAGTATTTGCAGTTTTGCTAAATTAATTGATTAAAAATTAGAACGATGTCCATGTACCATGAAAAGAAGTTTATCATAATTAATACAAATGTATAATGTGGTTATAAATTTTAAAACGAATTAAAAGATTATAGGCTTCATATATAGAGCATTTACCGAAAACTCACTATTTTCGTAGGGGGGGTACACATAGATTTTGAGAAAAATTCAAAAAATGAAAATACTGTTTTAATACATATTTGAATCATGTAATAAAATATGATGAAGTTCAAAGAGGTTTGGAACCTTTGTTGTCTCCGTTTCTCTAGGAATAGCAATTTATAGTGGTTAGTCCAATGATTTAGGGAGTATTTGCAGTTTTGCTAAATTAATGATAAAAAATTAGAACGATGTCCATGTACCATGAAAAGAAGTTTATCATACATTAATACAAAGGTATAATGTGGTTTTAAATTTTAAAACAAATTTAAAGATTATAGGCTTCATATATAGAGCATTTACCGAAAACTCACTATTTTCGTAGGGGGGTACACATAGATTTTGAGAAAAATCAAAAAATTTGAGAATACTGTTTTAATACATATTTGAATCATGTAATAAAATATGATGAAGTTCAAAGAGGTTTGGAACCTTTGTTGTCTCCGTTTCTCTAAGGAATAGCAATTTTATAGTGGTTAGTCCAATGATTTAGGGAGTATTTACAGTTTTGCTAAATTAATGATAAAAAATTAGAACGATGTCCATGTACCATGAAAAGGAGTTTATCATAAATTAATACAAATGTATAATGTGGTTAAAATTTTAAAACGAATTAAAAGATTATAGGCTTCATATATAGAGCATTTACCGAAAACTCACTATTTTCGTAGGGGGTACACATAGATTTTGAGAAAAATTCAAAAATTTGAAAATACTGTTTTAATACATATTTGAATCATGTAAAAACATATGATGAAGTTCAAAGAGGTTTGGAACCTTTGTTGTCTCCGTTTCTCTAGGGAATAGCAATTTTATAGTGGTTAGTCCAATGATTTAGGGAGTATTGCAGTTTTGCTAAATTAATGGATAAAAAATTAGAACGATGTCCATGTACCATGAAAAGAAGTTTATCATACATTAATACAAAGGTATAATGTGGTTTTAAATTTTAAAACAAATTTAAGATTATAGGCTTCATATATAGAGCATTTACCGAAAACTCACTATTTTCGTAGGGGGGTACACATAGATTTTGAGAAAAATTCAAAAAATTTGAGAATACTGTTTTAATACATATTTGAATCATGTAATAAAATATGATGAAGTTCAAATAGGTTTGGAACCTTTGTTGTCTCCGTTTCTCTAGGGAATAGCAATTTTATAGTGGTTAGTCAATGATTTAGGGAGTATTTGCAGTTTGCTAAATTAATGGATAAAAAATTAGAACGATGTCCATGTACCATGAAAAGAAGTTTATCATACATTAATACAAAGGTATAATGTGGTTTTAAATTTAAAACAAATTAAAGATAATAGGCTTCATATATAGAGCATTTACCGAAAACTCACTATTTTCGTAGGGGGGGGTACACATAGATTTTGAGAAAATTCAAAAAATTTGAGAATACTGTTTTAATACATATTTGAATCATGTAATAAAATATGATGAAGTTCAAAGAGGTTTGGAACCTTTGTTGTCTCCGTTTCTCTAAGGAATAGCAATTTTATAGTGGTTAGTCCAATGATTTAGGGAGTATTTACAGTTTTGCTAAATTAATTGATAAAAATTAGAACGATGTCCATGTACCATGAAAAGGAGCTTATCATAAATTAAAACAAAGTATAATGTGGTTATAAATTTTAAAACGAATTAAAAGATTATAGGCTTCATATATAGAGCATTTACCAAAAACACGTAGATTTTGAGAAAAATTCAAAAAATTTGACAATACTGTTTTAATACATATTGAATCATGTAATAACATATGATGAAGTTCAAAGAGGTTTAGAACCTTTGTTGTCTCCGTTTCTCTAAGGAATAGCAATTTTATAGTGGTTAGTCTAATGATTTAGGGAGTATTTGCAGTTTTGCTAAATTAATGATAAAAAATTAGAACGATGTCCAGGTACCATGAAAAGGAGTTTATCATAAATTAATACAAATGTATAATGTGGTTATAAATTTTAAAACGAATTAAAAGATTATAGGCTTCATATATAGAGCATTTACCGAAAACTCACTATTTCGTAGGGGGGTTGGTACACATAGATTTTGAGAAAATTCAAAAATTTGAGAATACTGTTTTAATACATATTTGAATCATGTAATAAAATATGATGAAGTTCAAAGAGGTTTGGAACCTTTGTTATCATTGTTTCTCTAAGGAATAGCAGTTTTATAGTGGCTAGTCCAATGATTTAGGGAGTATTTACAGTTTTGCTAAATTAATTGATTAAAAAATAGAACGATGTCCATGTACCATGAAAAGGAGTTTATCATAAATTAATACAAATGTATAATGTGGTTATAAATTTTAAAACGAATTTAAAGATTATAGGCTTCATATATAGAGCATTTACCGAAAACTCACTATTTTTGTAGGGGGGGGTACACATAGATTTTGAGAAAAATTCAAAAAATTTGAAAATACTGTTTTAATACATATTTGAATCATGTAATAATATATGATGAAGTTCAAAGAGGTTTGGAACCTTTGTTGTCTCCGTTTCTCTAAGGAATAGCAATTTTATAGTGGTTAGTCTAATGATTTAGGGAGTATTTGCAGTTTTGCTAAATTAATTGATGAAAATTAGAACGATGTCCAGGTACCATGAAAAGGAGTTTATCATAAATTAATACAAATGCATAATGTGGTTTTAAATTTTAAAACGAATTAAAAGATTATAAGCTTCATATATAGAGCATTTACCGAAAACTCACTATTTTCGTAGGGGGGTGGGTACACATAGATTTTGAGAAAAATTTAAAAAATTTGAGAATACGGTTTTAATACATATTTGAATCATGTTATAAAATATGATGAAGTTCAAAGAGGTTTGGAACCTTTGTTATCTCTGTTTCTCAAAGGAATAGCAATTTTATAGTGGTTAGTCCAATGATTTAGGGAGTATTTACAGTTTTGCTAAATTAATTGATTAAAAAATTAGAACGATGTCCATGTACCATGAAAAGGAGTTTATCATAAATTAATACAAATGTATAATGTGGTTATAAATTTTAAACGAATTAAAAGATTATAGGCTTCATATATAGAGCATTTACCGAAAACTCACTATTTTCGTAGGGGGGTTAACACATAGATTTTGAAAAAAATCAAAAAAATTGAAAATATTGTTTTAGTACATATTTGAATCAAGTAATAAAATATGATGAAGTTCAAAGAGGTTTGAAACTTTTTTTGTCTCCATTTCTCTAGAAAATAGCAATTTTATAGTGGTTAGTCCACCAATTTAGGGAGTATTATGAAGTTTTACTAAATTAATTGACAAAAAAATAAAACAATGCCCATGTACCATGAAATAGAGTTTAATATACATTAATACAAATGTAGAATGTGTTTATAAATTTTAAAACAACATTAAAGATCATAGTCTTCATTATATAGAGCATTTACCGAAAAATTCAATATTTTCGTAGGCGTTAACACACAGATTTTGAAAAAAAATTGAAAAAATTGTTTTAATGCATACTTGCATCTTCACTAACATATGATGAAGGTCAAAGAGGTTTGAAACTTTTGTTGTCTCCGTTTCTCTAGAAAGTTTTGATTTTATAGTGGTTAGTACACTAATTTAGGGAGTATTATGAAGTTTTACTAAATTAATTGACAAAAAATTAAAACGATGTCCACGTACCATGAATGAGAGTTTAATATACAATAATGCAAATGTAGAATGTGTTTATAAATTTTTAAACAACACTAAAGATCATAGGCTTCAGTATATAGAGGATTCACCGAAAAATTCAATATTTTCGTAGGGATTATAACTCATAGATTTTGAGAAAAATTCAAAAATATAAAAATTATGTTTTAATACATAGTTGCATCCTTCACTAACATATGATGAAGTTCAAAGAGGTTTGGAACTTTTGTTGTCTCTATTTCTCTAGAAAATAGCAATTTTATAGTGGTTAGTCCACCAAATTAGGGAGTATTATGAAGTTTTACTAAATTAATTGATAAAAAAATAAAATAATTACCATGTACCATGAAAGAGAGTTTAATATACATTAATACAAATTTATAATGTGTTTATAAATTTTAAAACAACATTAAAGATCATAGGCTTCATTATATAGAGCATTTACCGAAAAATTCAATATTTTCGTAGGGTTAACACATATATTTGGAAAAAATTTAAAAATATGAAAATACTGTTTTAATACATACTTGCATCTTTCACTAACATATGATGAAGGTCAAGAGGTTTGAAACTTTTGTTGTCTATGTTTCTCTTGAAAATTGCGATTTTATAATGGTTAGTACACCAATTTAGGGAGTATTATGAATTTTTACTAAATTAATTGACAAAATTTTAAAACTATGCTCACGTACCATGAAAGAGAGTTTAATATACATTAATACAAATGTAGAATGTGTTTATAAATTTTAAAACAACACTAAAGATCATAGGCTTCATTATATAGAGCATTTACCGAAAAATTCAATATTTTCGTAGGGTTATCTATTTCATTTCAAATTTATTTATATCTGATAATATGTAATTTTAGTGGTTTCTCTATATAAAATCACTTGCGTTTCTTTTTTTTATCTCTCATTATGGATTTGATCAAAGAAAAAATTGAGATGGATCATAAAGAATTTAATAAACTAAATGTAATTTGGTATTTGTCAAATTTGTATAATAATACTTCTTAATAGAATTTGTATTATTAAATCCTTTACATATTAAATGTTTTCTTAAATCATTTATGTTTGCACTTTACACCCAGCTCAGACCACACCAAGTGTTTGATTGTTATAGAAATACGATTACCAAAGTTAGTGTTATTTAATGCTTTGTGTAGGCTGAAGAAGAAACATCACGTAACGCTATAAATTATATTCGACAGATATGATGTCCGAGTTTTAAAATATAGTATTATAATGTACTACTCTTTGGATTTTGGATTGGAATATATAAACACTCCATGACGACAAAAAAAAGTCCCATTCCAACTTCTTTTTGGAAATTTAAATCTTGTTTCGTCCAAACAAGAGGATTAATAACAACAAAAGTCGAAACAGTAAAGTTCTATGAAAATATTAAGTATACATGTTCTATTGAAATTATAGATGATAAAACATCAATTCATATCATTTGAAGAACATCAGAATATAATATAACAGACAATATATAAGAGAATTAGTGAAGTTATTCTCTCCATTATTATTCCAAAAACTTACAATATAATATTCTTATAATTAAGATTTTATACAATTTCCGAATTGAAAAACTGCTCATGATGTAAAACATTAAATATATCACGGAAATGGATCACGGCTTGCGCATTATCTCAGTGTTAGAAATACATTTTATACTTATTTCAATGAAGCAGTACCTCCGAGCTATGATTTATCTTGCGGTCTTTGTTATACTTTTAATAATGCTCGTTTGTGGATTCCTTTTCAAAGTATTAGTTGTTAATTGCTTTGGTTTTGGACTTTTTATAGGTAACTATTATTGCCTTTTCAGTGGGGTTTAGGGCTTCCTTTTTTATAAAGTACCACAAAAACTTATGATTTGAAAACAAATTCTATATCATAAAATTTTGGTAAACTAATCGTTTCGGTTGATAATAATCATTTGCGTAAATTATTTATCTAAATACGGTATTTCAATCATTCAGAGAGAAAAGGACTGCTAATTTGTTGGAGTTAAACACGAATAAGGCTTTACATATATATGCCTGAGCTTTCATTAGTTTTTACGAGTAAATTTGTCACAGATCAATATCTAACACTAGTTTTGGGTTATAAATATAAGAGGTGAAGTGGTGATTACTGTATGTGTTCATCTGTTTATATATGCATGGGTCGTTGCGCTTTAATTTGTTGTGAGCTTGTAATTTCGTTTTTCTGTTAATCTGTTGAGATGACCAAAAGAAAGAAAAAAGAGAGCTATACTTGGATCTTGATAAATCGCTTTGCTAATAATATATATATAAATAAAGGGAACTAATATGAATAATTCAAAATTCAAAACCATTTTTAACACATTCAAAACCACTTTAATTAATCATTTTTAGTATTATGTATTTATGCTCGAGAAAGTACGGATGTAAATATATAAAAGACAGGTCCATTAGGGTTTTACGTTTTGCAAGAGGAACGCATGTGGTGCCATGTGAAAAGGCTCCTATACTCTCATATTTTTGTTTATGATTTTTAATCAAAAGATGGTCAAGAAAGCCTAAAATTCTGGTTAAGTGACGACACTTATAAGCTGACAGCAATGGGGTTATTAATACACATACCCCCACATTTAGCTGTATTAAATTAAGAAAAAGGGAATAATCTATAGTTGCATTTCACTCTTTTCCCCCTGGTTACGTATAGTATAACATAGTTGCATCGAACTTGCAGTGTAGACTGTGTAGTGTGCCTTATAAACAGGTATATATAACAATTAATTTTTGTAGTCGACTGATTTAGTTATATTAGTTGAGGTTGACTATCGCTTATAATACGTAAATTAAGAAAAACGGTATAAATATTGTTGCAACTTTGCATTTCACACTTTCCCCCTGGTTACTATATTAAATAGTTGCATCGAACTTGCAGTGTAGACTGTGTAGTGTGCCTTATAAACATGTATACATAACGTTTAGTTTTTGTAGTCGACTGATTTAGTTATATTAGTTGAGGTTGACTATCGCTTCTAGTTTGTAGATATTTGACCGTTTCAGATTCACAAAAAAACATTAATTATAAATTTGGTTTCACTCCAGACGATTTGATTTTCCAGAAAACACATGCATTTATATTTTATAAAAAAATCTTATCGTCATTTGAAATAACCTTCTTAATAGCTCATGCATGATAACTCAATGTTTGGTCGGATGCATCATCTTTTACACTAGTGCACGGTAATTAAAATAATATACTAATCTGAATGTATGCGTGTTAACTAGATTTATCTAAAAGAAGTTTTTTTTTTGTTTTGTTAATGGCATTTGATCATTTGACCCTTCCATCCGACTAATCATAATGTGAATATGTTTCTTCGGAAAATATATTATATGCATGAGTCTATCATCAAATGAATTACTGCACATGAAAGATCATACCAAAGCAGAATAAGAGAATTTGTTATGTATGTGGACTCGAAACCAATCCTGAAACCGGAGTTAATTGATAGTTTACCGTAATTCTTTAATTTACTTTTACATTCTTTACTTTTATCAAATTTAGTGAGGATCAATCATATACGTACACAGATAACTCATTATTTGGGAAAATGAAGAATCCAACAAATAGAAAAAACTTTTAATAAAAGATCAGAAACACACAAGTGAAATTTAGCAAATAATAATCGTAGTCACGAGAGAGCATAATATAATGTTCGCAGACAATACATAGCTCACTATAGTAGCAACTAGCAACTGACTAATTTTCATCATCATTATCATAATAGACATCATCATAATTCTTATTGTTAACTTTTGTAAATAAAAAAGGCATTTTAACGTACGTTAAAATCCTGACCTAGCTTGAGCCCAACCGTAAGCTTCTTGACCGCTCATCTGCCCTCCTCCACCGCTTCCACCGCCACTAGAAACAAGATTTTCCGGCATACTGTACACCGGAAGTCCTTGGTTTCCATCTCCTCGACCGCCACCGCTACTCAGAGGAGAACCTACGCCCCCAAGCTGCCCTGGAACCACTCCTCCGCCGCCGCCCTCAGCCGCTTCTTCCTCATCCAAAGGCAACCTCTCGTAAGTCGCATTAGAAAACGTGGCAGCAATTAGCATCACCGGACCAGCTGCCATCAATGGCCCCACCACGCTTCCTCCAACAATCTGACCTTGACCACTGGCTAAGTAAATCGTTAAACCGGTGGATCCAGGTGGAGCCGGTCCAGGCAAGAAAGAACCTGTTAAAGAAAGAATCTCAAACCTCCCTTGTAACGCCAAAACAGCCGCACCTCCAGGGGGGACTGGAACGGTAGCTGCTGAGGGTTGTCGGAGTGTAACGTTAGCCACCGTGCCGTTACCGCTCAAGATGCAGATGCCACGTTGGCGCCGCCTAGCGAAAGTAGCTAGGGTTTCGATGACGTCAGTCCCACTAGCGATCTCCATAACATGGCTCTTGAGAGCGTTAGGGGAATCGCGCGTGACGAAGATCGGTGGCTTTGGTTTGTTCTTGGAACCAGCTGGACGTCCACGTGGACGGCGTGTGGGGGCTTCCACGGCTCCTTCACGTGGCTCGTGGTCGTCGCCGCTCAAGTTGTCTCTATCGTCCTCGTTGTTGTTGTTGTTGGTGTCGACTTCTTGGTGATGATGATGGTTGTTATGATCTGAGTCCATGGCCATGTTCATGGAGATGTGGAGATCTGGTTTCTTTAACTGAGATGAGCTAGGCGGCGTCGCTTCGAGGCCAGAGAGGTTCACTTGTCCTGTCCACCATGGATTCGCCATTAAAACCCTAAAGATATTATATCTGATATTATATATATTCCAAAAGTGATGAAGCCTTATGGAAATATAAGTGATCTTTTAGATCAAGAGAAGATGAGCAATTCCAGAAGAGGAGATATATTTTCCAGATCTTGGTTTTAAAACCCTTCTACAAGTTTTTGTGTCGTGAGGAACACAAGACACAAAGTAAGGTTAATTGAAAGGAACACGACAAAGAATGATACTAAGCAAGAAAGAGAATAGATGTAATATAAGCTAACTTATAAAATAAGTGGAAGCATATGTAGATATTAATTAATATAATGCATATATACGAATATATAATCGAATATACAAAACTAAAATCACCCAACCCAAGGCTCGAGAGCGTTAATTATTACAAAGGGTACAATATGTATTATATGTTATAAATCAATTAGTGGATGTGCATAACCGGCCCAGTCCATAACCGGCTTAAACCTAGAGAGAGAGATTGACGGCCAAAGAGTTTTTATTTTTCTAGTTTTCCTATTTTTTGTTGGTTTATGATTTGTAATCTTTTCATTTATGTATTTCCATTTATCTCTTATGTAACCTTTATATAAAGGGATCTTTTATTCATTAATAAAACACATAAATATTCAGACTTAAAACCTTCGTTTTACAACATTCTAGGTTTTATTACGAGACTTTTTAGTGATATTTTTGCTTCTTTTTTTAACAACTGATTATATTAAAATTAAACGTCCGATAGACTAATGTACTAAATCG
Organism: Brassica napus; assembly: GCF_020379485.1. Lineage (NCBI taxonomy): Eukaryota > Viridiplantae > Streptophyta > Magnoliopsida > Brassicales > Brassicaceae > Brassica > Brassica napus. Next base: position 27,936,072 of record NC_063438.1, on the reverse strand, counting down.
GTTGCAACCGAAAAAATACTTGACGGTAAACTGAGAAGCTAATATAAATAAAACATAATAAAAGATAAAGGTGGTTAAGAAAAGTTTACTTAAGAATATTATTATCTTTTTTGATGAATTAAGAATATTATTATCAATTGGCACTTTTGAGAATTTTGTTACATGACACTTTGACAGAAAGTTTTGTCAAAATACATTACCAGAGTTTTCAGATCTCTTCATGAATATACAACCTAACAGTAGTAGATCGTTAAGTCTATATATACGTTTCTAATCAGGTACCACCGTATTCTGATTTAAATATTTAACTGGTTAAGATAATTTTCTTAAACCTGTAATTTTTTTTATTTTGTCTTTTTAGTTAGCGTTATAATTGATGTGTGGGGTCGAGCGCCGAGGTTGAACAAATGGGGCGCACGATCGTTTCCCACTACAATTTTTTATTTCGAAAGTGAATTGTTGAATCAGAAGGTTTTCTCGATTATAAAACAGTAGTATAATAATATAATCCCTACGCAGTATTCATTGGATCGAAATAAAAATAGTTTGATCAAGACAAAAAATAGTTACTCAAACCTGTACACCGAATATTTAAACAATGAAACAATAGAAATTTATAAACATTTGCTAACCATTTATATAACAGAATACTCGTGCCGTAAAAAAAAGTGGATGCTCAAAGAGATTGAATAAGAAATTTCACTGGTTGAATGTGTGCGTTAGTATACGTGATTTACCAAAACACCTCAATAAGATCACTTCTTTTGTTTTTTTGCCCAAAAAAAATGATCACTTCTTTTTTTTGTAACTGAAGATCATTTTAAAATAAGAGATATACATATATATGTGTGTGTATATGTATACTATAAGTCTATAACAATACATTTTATAGTCCTTTCAAAATTCCAGAGTAAATAACGTAGAATTTAGAATTTGAAAACACTTTTTCAAGGGGAATCACTTGAATATAGTTTTTTTAAATGTAGTTTTAATCATATTCATTATATAATATTACAAGAATAATTAGTCGTTCAACTCGTTGAACAATCGTTAGTTTATATATTTGATAGAATGTAATTTTTATATACATACACGCACGCAACTTAATGTTAAATAAATTTAAGCTTACTAACTGAATGCTACTTCTTACTAGTTTTAGGCTTGTAGTCATATTAGTAAAAAGTTATGTGTCTATAGTTCTATGACTCAACATGGCAAAGCTAAAGAGTATATATATATGTTTCCGGCAAGCTCGTTATCATATTATCCCATTGTCTAATGTAAAGGTTAATCGCCTTGTAATTTAAAACTTTACTTCTTAAATATACATTTGATCATTTGTGTTACATCCTAAAGAGAAAACACATAAGTAATTGTCTAAACTCAAAAAGTCGTTTATTTAGTCTATTATACTGTTCGTTTTTGTTATACTCAACAACTCTCAACTAAAACAATATTTATATATAAACATAACTAAAATATTTTTTATTGATTAGTCTAATTGATGTTAGACAAAAAAGCCAAAGGGTAGTTGAACTCCTCGGGACTACGTACACAATATAGAAAGAAGAAAAAAAGCATTGGTTGTGTAAAATATAAATTGTAACAATTGGAGTATGATGTGTGTGTGTGTTTTTTATTTATAAACTTTCACAAGTCTTAACTCTTTCACCCATTACCATATACGAATAATTGATTGAGTACTTTAATTTAGTTAACACTTAACACTTGTACTTCACTCTTTTGATTTCAAAGGTCTACTATATGCGGTATGAAGTTTAATAACAAGAGACTACAAAACATTGAATAAATGGATTTTGTTATTCCATAAGAAAACATTGTCCAACAATTAATCAAATTTTAGAAACTTAGAAAAAGATAGGAAACTGTCGTATATTTCATTATCCATTTCAAACCATATTTTTTTACTTCCATTCCCACACAAAAAAAAAAATAACAAATAGAAATTTCATGAATTACGTAAATATATCCAATTTAAACATATTATTAAAGCCCAAATAATATGGGCCGAGAATATGTGACTATAGCTTTTAAGGCCCATAAGACGAACACAATTAAACTCCGGCGTTGGCTGCCTCTGGCTTCCCCTCTTCTCCGTCGACGAATCGAAGAGAGAGAGAGAGAGAGATGACGGATAATATCTTCGAAGGTCTACCTCCTCCGTCTTCTCAACATCAAGAGCTTCCCAATTCTTCAAATCCAGACGAAAGCCCCTCCCCAGCTCCGACTCTGGTTCTCAAAAGCTCCCTGAAGCGATCTAAACCACCAGAATCAGCACCCGATGCCTCAGGTAAGCTTAATTGAGTTTCTGATCTGAATTCGATTCATTCTGTAACCTTATTATGCCCTAAAGATTACGCCTTTGAACTTAAAAATCAAAACTTTGGTGTTATTGTTCTAATCTCACAGCTCCTCCTGTTCTCAAGAGCGCACTAAAGCGTTCAAAACCAGGACCTGAACCAGAACCTGAAGGTAACATTACTTCATCTTTAGAATAAGAAAGAACCATTAAGTTATCGTTCTTTAATGTTTTGAGTTGCAGCAGCTCCTAAGAAGCGTCTACAGTTCAAGACATCGACGGATGCATCAGAAGAGCAAGTGGTGGAAGCGATGCAGAAGATAACGTCTCACATCAAGAACCCTTCAAAATTCTCCAAAGCCTCGAAGCTCGCCATACGCCTGATTCAAGCTGGAAGCGTGAAGGCGGAAACTAGCTGTTACTTGATTGCGATGCTCGAAGCTGCTATGTCGTCGAAAACTCCTTGTACTGATCGCTTGGTTCGAGGAGATTATCATGCTTTGTTCTCAGCAGCTCAGGATGTCGCCGAGGTAAACTCATGCTTTAAAGATATTTAGAAAGGGAAGGTGTTGATTGATGCATTGTTACTATCTTTCGTTCTCGTGTAGTGCCTTGATAGAAGCCAGAAGAATCTGTTGACCATATGGACGATTAAAGCAGTTGTGGCTAATGACCTCTTTACTGATGACAGCTTTATGGTAAGACTCTATATACCTTCTTTGAATAGGTTACCTCGTCGCTGTGTTATGACCTTTAATGTGTATAGAGAATTGTTCAATTTCATTATTTATTCTGCATTTTAAAAACAGAGGTAGCATCTGATGTACAAAAGTTTTTTTTTGATGAATAAAACTTTAACATTTATTCAAAAAAAAGGTGTATATTATTGTGTTGAACCATCATTCTCTGAGGCTTTCATAGTGTCTCATATACATTTTGTTTTTATGGATAAAACTTTAACATTTATTCAAAAAAAAAAGTGTATATTGTTGTGTTGAACCATCATTCTCTGAGGCTTTCATAGTGTCTCATATACATTTGTTTTGTTTGTTTGTTTTAGTTTTCCAAGACTGCTACTCAGATAAAGGAGGCTATATCTGATCTTCCTGTAGCAACTGAGGAAGATGACGCTGAAGAAGCAGCTGCTCTTGAACAAGAGGCTGTGAAGGACAGTGGAGATGGGGAGACAACACAGGACGTGGATGAAGCTGCTTCAGCTGGAGGTCAAGAGGATGTTGAGTCTGATCCCTTTGGGCTCGATGCATGGATCCCCAGTAATGTGAAGAAAAATGGTAAAACAAAGATGACAAAAGAAGACACAGATGCCTTGGAGAACAAGAAATTTCTCAGGTCGAAAAGAGAAGCTTTGATTACATGCCTGGAGATCGCTGCACGCCGTTACAAAGTTCCATGGTAAGAAATATAATGCTTTCCCTTTTTGAACTTTGTTATTGTTGTCAGAATTTGAGGAATGATTTGTGATTCGTCTTTTCAGGTGTCAGACTGTTATAGACATATTGGTGAAACACGCGTTTGAGAACGCGTCGAGGTTCACATCGCAGCAGAGACGAGCGGTGGAGAAACTGTGGGCTTCTGTTCGAGAACAACATTTACGTAGGAAGCAAGGCAAGTCAGTGACGGGGAAGCTCGACGTTACTGCTTTCGAAAGTCTTCAGGATAAATACGCCAACGAGAAGATGAGCATCCGGAGATCTGTTGGAGCTAACGGTGAACGCCGTGCACAGCAATGGCTTGGTTGATAAAACATTCACCACAAACCAAAAGTGTAATTTGTATGATTTTTCAACACTAAGACAGGAACTAGAAAGCAACTAGATAAAGTCTTTGCTATGTTCTTCTGATTGTGTCTTAATACCATAAAATTCCATCCTTATTCAAAAATTATATTACGTATTGATTATATATATTTCGTCCCGGTTTTCTTTACTCATCTACCAATCATCATCCTCTTCTCTCGGCGGCCTCACCACCAAAAGAACCATCCCGTAACTCTCTACTGCACATTCCCCGCCTTCAACGTTGATTAGTTCTCTAGCTTTAGTCCATTCTCAACCATCACGAGATTTGTATCCGTCATTTCTCTGTAAACCATGCATAATTAGCCTAAAAATGGACCCATAATTTGTTTTACAGCTACCCCAATAGTTCTAGAGTCCTCTTGTATGAGCCCAATAAATAGTCCACTTCAATCCACAATGGCCCAACCATAACCCTCGTAATCATGCATGATCTCTCAAAACTTCGACGTAGTCAGCTTATATAGCATTAGATCCGATTCAAATTTCGACCTAGATGGCGCGCACCACGATCTCTCAAGATCATTTTTATTCAGAATCGTTACAAAATGTTTTCAGGCTACATTCTCTAAACCGAAGCTCAAACCGTAGGATTATTAAAATACAGCTACGTGCGTTTGACCTATACTCGAATGGATCATATACACGTATCGATATCACCACTCTTTTAACTCTAATCAAAAACTTTGAAACCATAGAGAGCTTCAGTCAATTGCTTTGTAGGTTCCCCACGTTCACAATCCATGCATGACCTGCAATTTTCATTTTCAAAAATATTATTTTAAAGAATTTATAATGAAATTTTGAAAAAAAACGACTTACGAAGAGCATCTTCTGCTGAAAATCTCCGCGAAACATCGCGACAAATCATTCTCCTCAATAGATCCTTAGCTTCCACTGATACCGATCCAAACACCTTCCTTGGAAACATCAGATTCCCTCTCAGTATCGTTTCGAAGATCTCCTCCGCCGTCTCGCCGTTAAACGGCGGCTCTCCCGCCAACATAGTGTATATCACAACGCCGACGCTCCACACATCCACCTTCTCCCCGTACCTCCTCCCCATCACAACCTCCGGCGCTAAATAATACGGCGTCCCCACCACTCCCTCCGCCGTCTCCGTCTTCTCCCCGCCTAGCCACACCGCCGATCCGAAATCGCAGAGTTTAACGCCTCCGGTTCCGAGATCGATTAGCACGTTGTCAGGTTTCACGTCGCGGTGAACCACGCCGCGGCGGTGGCAATGAGCCACCGCGCGGAGGAGCTTTTTGGCGTACGAGGCGGATTCCGATTCGGATAGCCTCCCTCCGGCGGCTGAGATCAGCCGATCGTAGATCGTCGTCGGAGGATCGACGAGCTCCATGACGATCGCGAGAGTGTCCTCCGTCTCGAAGAGGTCGTGGATCGTGACGATGTTGGGATGCGGCGGCAGCATCGCCATGATCCTCGGCTCCGTCGTTATGCACTCGCGATCGAGAGCGTCGACGAGCACGCGCTTGTTGATCGTTTTGCATGCGTAGAACTCTTTCGTCGCGGGAGAGAAACAGCGAGTGATTGTTCCGAATCGTCCTCGGCCGATCTCGTCGCACATCTGGTAACTGTTCGCGAGTTCGAATTCTCCGGTCATCGGAATATTCTAATTAATGATTCTCTTCGTATCTCTCTGCTGGCTTCGTGAGAGAGGAGAGGTTTGTTATATAGAGGAAGAGAATCTGAATACTAAATGGAGTATATTCCGTTTACGGTGGTTAAACTGCATTCTGTTTTAAACGTTAGAGTCAAAAGTGAAAAGCAAACAAGTAATAACAGACTGTAGTTAACTAACGGCGGCGTTAAACACCTACACGTGTAATTTTTCTCTTTTGATTATAAATAATAAAATCTGTTTATCAAATTATTTATTGGAGAAATTTAGAAGTTAAAACCTACAATGTGTGTGATTTGTAACAAATATTTGTTTATGGAATCTATATAAAATAAGAATTCGACCAGTCAAATTACACGAGTAGAACGCAGAAAATCATTGATCATCATGTCCTTATTATAAAAAATCATTTATTATATAGTCTATAACCGACGGAGATTAAACAAAAGTCGTATTCTTGATGTGATTATGCGAATATGTAAGTTAAGACCTCAAGTAGTTTTCAGATAAAATTTATGATAAGCTCTATAATAATTTATTGTCGATCCATTATAGAATGTGCATGTGGCATGCTTTTAGGACTCTAACTAATAGTTGTGTTGTTTGATTAAGTAAATCGTCATTTGTTTAACGCATTATTGGTCCATCATCTAAAGGTTGGTAAGATTCCTGGTTTAGTAGAGTTTGGTTACTTCTTCTCTGTGGTGGTGTGATTTGTGTCATCTTCACGATTTCTTTAAGCCAATAGGTTTGTCCACATTTTCATAATGATTTATCTAGGTGTTGTGTAAATATTTGTTAGGCCGATATATTTAACAATGTATTAGTAGAGACGATGGATATGAAAATACATTATTGAGAACACATATTATCATTTTCCTATTGAGTTTTATTATTTAATCAGAATAACTTCATATTTTTTTTTGAACAACCATCAGAATAACTACTTAAACCGTATTATTTGTGTGAACTTAACATTTTTATACCGTGATCAAGATAGTTGACTTTCAATAAAAATAGTTGACTAGTCAGGTAAACGAGTATATGTAATTTCTCTTTTGAAATACATGGTCAAATATACCTAACAATAATGATGTCTCGACTAAATAAATTGATAGAGATGATAGTACTTCTGTAATCTGTTTTGATAATACAAACGAATATTCATTTTTGCATTTTTTTGTTATTCCGGTAAACGTATTCATATATCTGTCATCCAAAGCATCCAGACATGAAACATTAAATAATAATATACCGTCACAGCATCACTGATCAAAGTAAAGTGATTGATAGATAAACAAAAGAGGATTATAATAACTGATTTGATAATTTGATTACGTATGTAAACACTAGATGATGTTGATCTCGTGCTATCAAAATAAACACTTGTCTTGCTCTAATTAGTAACTAGTTATGCAATCATCTTGATATAATCACGAGATTGAATTGGAGGATATGGATGCCGGCGTGCCGCCATCAGATTTTCCAAAACAGCTGACGCATTCAATTTTAGTGACCAAACCCGTTCGCGATGGGGCGAACTGCTTATGTATATTAATTAGAATATATGGTATTTTATATTTAACCTAGAAACATTACTTTTTTTCAAAAATGAAACATTACATATTAAAGTAGAGAATTTTGTTTATGGTGATACGTTGTTGTTGAAATGATTCTATATATACTGAACTGAGTAATTCAATAAATGATCAAATAATTTTAAAATGTTATGTTGAATCCATGCATATATTTTCCAAATAATAAAATAATAACACATATTTGTTACTTGTTCTTTTAGTGTATTTTCCAAATAATAAAACCAGGAAAATGTATTGAATTATCTTGTAAATAAAAATAAGAATCTAAAACTGTAATACTGAATACTATAACACTTTCTTACAACATTAATATGATTGTTGGTCTGAAAACTAATCTACACATATATTAAGAATAACATCACATTTCTAGTCAAATAATTGGAAAGATACAAAATTCTATATATCCGTGACGTAATTAAGTATCCAACATATATATTTTTATAGCTTAGTATTTTGCTTTCACGTTAAATTTTAAACAGAGATGCCAGAACAAAAAAGTAATATGCAACAAGATAAAAAGATTAGGCAGAAGTGTTACTAACTTTACTTTACCAGTTTGTCATTATGCATCCAGCATGTGTTTTGGTTGGACCGATCTTCTTTGTCTCAGATTCCCTGTCTTCATTCCGTAATCGATTAGATCACTCACTCACTCTGCATCTTGAGCCACTAGCTCGGAAACACATGCATATACCTTATCATCTCTTCATTAAGAACAAAAAGTATAGACCTAACATCACACAAGTATTTATTATTTATTTTGAACTGAGGCTTTCTATTAAAACACAAGTATATTTATTATTGCTGTTATTTATTTGAGTCCAAGTCTAACAATTTTTTGTTTTCAGTCATCAAGATGGTAACGCCAGTTATAAGAACCGTTGATCTCCGGTCCGACACGGTGACTAAGCCAACTGAGTCAATGCGTTCAGCTATGGCAAACGCGGAAGTTGACGACGACGTTTTGGGGAACGATCCAACGGCAGTGATTTTGGAGAGAGAGGTGGCTGAGATCGCCGGAAAGGAGGCGGCTATGTTTGTTCCGTCAGGGACAATGGGGAATCTGATAAGCGTTTTGGTCCATTGTGATGAGAGAGGGAGTGAAGTGATTCTTGGAGATGACTCTCACATTCATATTTATGAAAACGGTGGCGTTTCTAGCCTCGGTGGAGTGCACCCCAGGACGGTGAAGAATGAAGAGGATGGGACGATGGAGATTAGTTCTATCGAAGCTGCCGTGAGGAGTCCCAAAGGAGATCTCCATTATCCGGTTACTAAGCTTATATGTCTTGAGAACACTCAAGCAAAGTAAGTTTTTCTTAGTTTTATTAATTAATTAAAGAACAAAAAACCTAAAAAAAAGAACAAAAAATCTAGCTTAATGTGTGTTTAAGTGATGTGAACTATTTGTATAGCCAAGTGGTTTCCTATTCACTGAACGATGTTAGGAGATTTTGTTGGTTATTGCGGTCATGGTTAGACTGTGGATCGGTATTTAACTGAAATACCAGTTTGATTCTATAATTAATTTAGGCATTATGGTTAGATATAACCGGAGTTTCTTGATGCAGTTGTGGTGGTAGATGCTTGCCAATAGAATACATAGACAAGGTCGGAGAGTTAGCCAAGAAACATGGCTTGAAGCTTCACATCGATGGAGCTCGTCTCTTCAATGCTTCTGTTGTTAGTATACAAACATTTCTTTATATAATTTGTTTTATATGTGTTTTTTGAACTTTTTCACTCAAATGCACAATGCTCTGAAGTTTACGAGTTCATTTTTCTCAATTTTGTTTAGGCACTCGGAGTACCGGTGAGGAGGATTGTTCAAGCCGCTGATTCGGTCTCGGTAATGTTCTTCAAAACCGAGCTACGTAACGTTATGGAATGTTTTTTTGGTCGCTCAACACATGGTCCTTTTTGTCTTTGTAAGAGAATGTATTGAATATACCCTGGAGTTCTAAACCGGTCACTTTGATGTGACTAGATTTGTTTGTCGAAAGGCATAGGTGCACCGGTGGGTTCGGTAATCGTGGGAAGCAAAAGTTTCATCACTAAAGTAAGTTGTAGCTAATGAGATTGAGATCCATGGTTAAGTAGCAATTGTATTTCCGGTTCAAGTACTAACTTGTTTAACTGCATGCAGGCAAGGTGGTTAAGGAAAACCTTAGGTGGAGGAATGAGACAGATAGGTGTGCTCTGTGCTGCCGCATTGGTTGCTCTCCGTGAAAACGTCGCCAAGCTCGAAGATGACCACAAGAAAGCCAAGATCTTGGCAGGTGATCCCCGGTTATTTCTTAACCGAAAACTTAAATTTTATTGTGAGAGTATTAACCGATTGTTTTTTGGTTTCCTACATTACCAGAAGGGCTGAACCGGATTGAACGGTTAAAAGTAGACGTTGCGGCAGTGGAAACCAACATCGTAAGTGTATGAAATGAATGGTTAATTATATCCGTGTCTGGTTATTCTAACCCAAAACTATAAACGGTGAGGCTAGTTAACTAATTCACGATTCAGAGTAGAACCAAGATTGTTTCAAAAAAAAAAAAGAGTAGAACCAAGACTTTAGGGCTTTGCAATGTAAGTAAAACTAGTTCCATTGTAATATGATAGTTTTTTTCTACGAGATTTTCTAAACTAGGCATGTATATCCTTTATATACCAGATTTACAAATGAACATAGAATGTATTCATTGTACTTTAATTTTCAAGCCGAATGTTTTAAGTTTTTTTTTTCGTTTTCGTTATAAGACAGTTTTATTGGCAGATATACGTAGATCTACCAAAAGATCCTAAGTTTGGAGCTGAAGACGCATGTAAGAGTTTGGAAGTTCTCAGTGTGCTTGTCATACCTCAAACTACATTCAGGTACATAATTATAATTGTATTTACTTATTGGTTCGACATATTGTTATGGTTTGTCTGAGTCTGTCTCTGTTCAAAAAAAGCAATGGGTAACTTTGAGTTTATGGTGAATAACTTTGAGTTTATTACCTGTGTATATAATATATAATATATATACAGAATCAGGATTGTTCTGCACCACCAAATCTCAGATAGCGACTTGGATTATGTGCTCTCTTGTTTTGAGGTAGTTTGCTTTCAAACTCTGTTATGTGCTTCGATATATTTCATTTCCACCACGCTTTGTAATTCTCTGACTAATTGCTTCTTAATCAAAATTTTCAGAAACTGTTTAGCTCAGTGCCAGAAGAGAAAGCTTGATTTGAATTGATTTCACGTGTTGGACTATGTCATGGTACTTGAATCTATTTTCTTGCTTTACAAATTGAAACCCTTTATCAAGCAATAAACATATGTTTTAATTATAATTCAAGTTATTGAACATTTCATGAAAGTAACTACTACTTTTACCTCATTCTTTAATAAATTCGAAATGTTTGATTGATGATGAAATATTGAATGATGTCATTAACAACATGAACAAAAAGTTGTTACTTTATATTCATTGGTCCACCATGTATGTCTTCACGAGCATCTCCGGAAACATCTTCTGGACAAAATAGTTTTTTTTTTTTTTGGGTCGAAACTGGACAAAATAGTTGTTAGAGACAAATAATTACAGATAAATAAATTCCGTTTTCTTTTTTTTTTTTGTAAAACAAGTTTTTGATTAAAAACAAAGAATGAAAAGGTTTTATATACTTTAAGCAAAAAAAAGAGGTTTTATATACAATTCACGTCATATCGATATCTAATAATTCTACGACTAGGTTTAGCCAGTAAGCCAACCCTATATATGTGTATTTATCTTTACTTTCCTATAATTTAATTTGTTCGATATGTAACAAGAATGAGGAGATTCGGAGACATCAACAAACGAAAAGAAAAATGTTAACAGTAAAATGAGCTTTGATGTATTTTTTTTGGTCATCAACTGAGCTTTGATGTATAAAACACCAATTATTGATTCGAGAGGTTGTAATTTAAAATTAATGTTAAATTCGTGGAGACTCGTAAACCATAGGTTACTAACAATAAAATAAAAATGACTAGGTTACTAACAAATTTGGATAACTTTTGACCATATGATTTTTTCTGACTTGCTATAAAAAATACGATTTTGCAGCAAATATCCACTTATACAATAAAGATAAAATATTCATACATAACTGGATCATGTATATGCAAGTATATTCATATATTGCCCAATAAATACATCTTATCCTTGATAAATAGCTAGACACTAAGAGTATGTCCCAAAAAAAGCTAGACACTAATAGTATTGTTCCTGATAATTGAGTATATATATGTATGTATATATAGTTCAATACTATGTAGCCAAAATTTTGTTTTCTGGTACCTCAACTGAAATAGAAAGTTATAGGGAAATTCAGCCAAGTAAGTGAATCATCTATTAATGCTTTTGTTATGTCATTTTCAGAAGTTCGCTCTTCGATTTCAATAGCTTCTATACAAAAAATATTAATGCGAAACGTTTTACTATTAATTAACACGTTGGAAATAGTCACATTTGCATTTCATTTTTTAGTTGAAGATTATCCACCAAACTGCGCTTCGAATTTATTAGTCAAGTAAATCAAGATGTTTTGCGCGCCAGTTTATTTTTTTGAAAGGATTTAAGGTTGAACTATGAATCAAAGACCCCATCTTAATATATTAACCATGATTTCATGAGTGGGAAAATAAGTTATAAAACCGGACGTTTCTAAAACTGTGTATAGAATAAGTAAAAATTTACAAGTCCGGTACATCTATACTTTTTGAACTGAATCATATGTTTAGTAACCGATTAGTTTCGAACCATATCATATATTTTAGAGAAATTACCTTAATGCAACTATATATATTCGAGGGTTTTAATATGCTCTTTTTGAACACATGTGTAAAATTAGTTACCAATCAAAATACAACATGCAAAAGAATTGAACTATAGAAGGAGTATAAATATATATATATATATATATATCTATAATTAGTTGTAACAAACCACTAAATTATATGTTGTAATAAAAAATGTAAAAAGTTATTTTCAGAAAATAAATGTGAAGCTTAAACAAAAAATGTAAGCAATTATTCCACATGTGAACTTTGGTCCGGAATCAATCAATTAATAAGAAATATTTAAAATATGGACATAAGAATCAAGAAAAGATTTGTGTCTCTCTTCTTCAGTTGACCGACCCATTGGTCTCCGTCTCTCTCTTACATGTTGAGTTATCTTTTTACACACTGTGTAAACACTAGGTCCGGTCTTATTCTCCTATTTCTCTTCCTTTTGTGTCTTAAATGGAAAATTTATGATTTCTGATGACCAGTCTCACGACTTATATCTATTTCTCTCTCTCCATAAATGACCCAATGATGTTTATGCAGCTATATATTTGGACAACTGATGCATTTTGATATCCATCTTCTCTCGAAAGGAGAAAAAAAAAACACAAAACAATAGTAGAAAAAGAATAATTAAGAAAAGGAAAGAGATCCCTTTTTAAAAATCTCTTTTCCACTTATATCTCTCATCTTCAAAAGAAGCAAGATAAACATCTCTTAATTAGGTTGTTCCTCTTTGCTTCACCACTTCTGCACAACATCCACTATCACCATCATTTAGTGACATCTAGTACAAGGAGGTATCCAAGTCCTCTCTCCTCTCGCTTTTTTTAATTATTTTGTAATTAACGAGCCAAGAAGTTAAATCCATCCACTCCATCTTAGCTACAAAGTACTAATTAAAATTCTAATTTCTGCTGCCCTAAATCTTTCCAAATCCAGAAACGATATCTCTCCAACCCTAGTTTATATATATTTTTCTTTTAAAGCTATGGATCCGATCTCTCAAAATCATAATAATAACCCTAATACAACTCTCTCGACACAACATGCTTCTTCTCCACCTCCATCTAGCCGCTATGAGAACCAGAAACGCCGTGATTGGAACACTTTCTGCCAATACCTTAGAAACCATCGTCCACCGCTCTCTCCACCGTCTTGTAGCGGCGCACATGTTCTAGAGTTTTTGCGGTACCTTGACCAGTTCGGGAAAACCAAAGTCCACCACCAAAACTGCGCCTTCTTTGGCCTCCCAAACCCTCCGGCTCCATGTCCTTGTCCTCTCCGACAAGCGTGGGGCTCACTTGACGCTCTTATCGGTCGTCTCCGTGCCGCCTACGAGGAGAACGGTGGAGCTCCCGATACTAGCCCTTTTGGCTCACGTTCAGTCAGGATTTTCCTCAGGGAGGTTAGAGATTTTCAAGCTAAATCACGTGGCGTTAGCTACGAGAAGAAGAGGAAAAGGGTCAACAACAAACAAATAACTCAGTCGCCTTCGCAGCCGCCTCTACCGCCGCAGCCACTAGAGCAGCAACAGCAAGGCCAATCTATGATGGCTAATTACCACCACGGTGCAACTTGAGGATATCGTACAACTTCGATACATGTACGTACGTATGCTCGTATCTATCTATTTACATGTATCAACCTTTGTATTTGCGAAATGTTATCCCTACTTTACTCCATCCACCGTTGTCTACTGTTTCCTGAACTATTGTTTAGTCCTTTTTTATAACCAATAAATGGAACCAAGTTGGATTGGATTGTATTTGGTCTTATATCGTCTAAACTTAGGTTATGAGTATATTTAAAGGCCTCTTTGTGAGAAGGATCAGCTTGAGAATGATTTTGATACACAATGGAGACGTTAATTGGTTTTTCGAACAGGAAGGGAGTAAGTGATACCATATGATGACTTTGGTTAGGTCATATATTACAACGATAACTATACTGCACGTTTTGATTTTTCTTATAGTCATATATACTCTTAAAGCATGATTATGGAAGTTTTTAAGTTGAGGTTATTAGCAGAATATAAGAAATCGTCTCTTAACTTTAAACTAAAAAAGCTAAGAACCGGTTAAACTTTTTTAATTAAATGTTAAGAAACAATTTCTTATATTCCGCTTAAAACTCCATCCTAAGAACTTCCCATTAATCATGCTTACATGAACATATGCATAAGATTCGATTCTTGTCTCTTAAACGTAAAGTTGAATGTACCATTATTTTCCTGATAAAGAAAAACTGCACCAAGCGTTGTAAAAAAAGAAGTAGAAAACGGGCTACTTTTCATTTTAATGCTAATATATATATTACCAAACCTACTTACGGGTCTTATTTTACCTTTGTTATATGGTACTCACATATGTGCTTACAGCTCAATCATATTTCTGTTCTTATAAAATCAGAAAAAGCTTTATGTTCATTTATACTGCGGTCTAGTATCTATTTACTGACGACTTCGTTAGTTATTAGTACATGTTATCGTACATGACTAACGAGATAATTTATTTAGCTAACGTTCATACACTCATTGGCGTTTGAACCTGTGCTAGAACTTTGATGCGGACATAGAGAACTGGCGAGTTGGTCATGACATATAGAACTTGGTAACAATCTTATACAAAAAAATATAGAATGAATGTTTCAATTCTTTGCCTTTTCGTGGCGATCATATACATATATAAATGGTTTCAAACAATTTTACGTATTCAATTGTGCATTTTGTTACCTTTATGTCTAACTTGAAATTCACTAAACATGAGTGTATGAGAGAGTGTTGCACACAATATAGGTTTTAAAGGTAACCTAAAGCCGATCTATTATTACAAAAAGACAAAATAAGATCATATTTTCAATTATTGAAGACAGCTAATCTTGTGACACAAAATTCTTATTAGCCGACCTTGGATTTGACATTTAGAATATTTTTAAAAAAATATATTTCTATTATGTATCCTAAATTACCAATAACTCATTTGTGTTTCTGCAAAAACTATAATAATTGGTGTTACTATACCTTTTTTTTTTAATTTTCGATTTTTCAAACAATATTTTTCCTCGTAAACCTATCTTTTTTTCAGCCAATTCACAAAATTGTTGTTCTATGATTTTTTTGGTTACATGTAACCATTTCGAAAATTTCATTATTTTAAAAAGATTCTTTTGCTAACTGCGTATTTGTGACAAAACTAGCTAGTCTAATATGGTTGAATTGCTCATATATAGCAATATTGCACTAGTGATGAGAATAAACACGGTTCAAACAGTCTTTATTAATCGAGCATCCAAATGAAATGTATAGGGAAATTATAGCTTCTGCTCAAGCCTTATCAAATATATAGAAATGGTATTAGTTAAACTGTAATTGTATTTGAATTTCTGAATTTGAACTTGCAAACTGCAATGGCAACGAACTGGGAAATTATTAGACAGGATATATAAATTGAACTAACTACCAAACACGCTGTCTAATGTTTTTTTTCACTCTTAACAATCAGTCTTGGTAAAAAAAACAATCAATCGAGAACGGTCAAGACCAAAAGGGTAAGAGAACGTGTAACTTGTTTGCGTCACGTGTGTATCTCTGACATTAGTAAAAGCTTCGTAGAATAGTCAGTTGCATTGAGCCATCAGAGTTATAAAAAAATCGTATATACTCGTTTCCGCGAGATTGGCTATGGCTATTGAACCACATGGACGAATGAAATTTATGCTTCCGTACGAGGTAGGGTTTGTAGCTGTAAGAAAATAGCATTTAATGAAAATTATTATTTTTGCTTTATTTGGCAAAACCTGTGGATTTTTTTCAGGGAGGGGCCACGTCTTAATAGTGTTTTAGATCCACTTGCATTTTTTTTATATCTCAGAGTCTTCCACATTTGTACAGATTCAGTCCGTATATAAGTAAATAAATATAGTACTTCAATTTAATGTCACTACAATTTTGGACTGTTGACCATATATTTTTTGGTGGTCTTTTCAGAATTTGTGGTTACGAAAACCAACAAGGAACATGATTGGTAAAAAAATCGAATTTGAAAATAACATTGGTGAACACTATAGGTGCACATGTACCCGTAATTATATTTAAGTTTTGTTTTTTTTTGTGAGAGAAATCATTACAAAATTGTTAGAATAGATGGTTAAAAAATATTATAGTATTGGTAAACAATATTATGCATCTAAGGGTATTAGTATCAAGAGAGAATTTTTATGTAAGTCTCTTAGCCATATAATATTAAAAGAATTAAATTATAGAATAAATAAAAAAATATTAAACCAGTTATAATCTCACATTCTTCAAGAGTTTCTCATGTTATTCCATACACTCTCAACCAAGAGAGTCTCTTGCTTTCCTTTTTTCACCCTTTTAAAAAAATTTAGAAAAATTATGGAAGACTATTAGAAACCAACCACATGCACTAAAGCATATATAGATCGATAGAAATAGAACACAACTGAACCAGGTCTTAACCGGTTCAGCTAACTTACTCCACTAACGGTCTTCTATTTGTGAAGAAACTAATGGGCTCGGCCCATATATTTTAGCCCATCTCCAGAATTTTCTAATTGGAAGCTTTATACATGTGGAAAAGAACTTTAAAAATCAAACTTGCGTCGATCCTCTCTGTCTGATAAAGCCTCGAAACGATTCATCGGCGTTTTCTTCACCCTCGACGATCTCTCCGATGTCAATCCCGCCGTCTTCAGCTTCTTCTTCATCTTCATCTTCAGCCTCTCAGTACACATACACTGCGAATTCGTACTATTCCGCGCCTTACCAGCCTCCACAGCCCTTCGTGGCGCCGTCGCCTCCTCCGGTTGCTACCATTCCCGGAGCTACGGTCTATCCTCAGCCTATTGGCCCCGTTCCCGCCGTGTACTCTTACCCTCAGTACCAGGTAAGAGTTTGTGGATTCAGAGTATTGTTGATTCGAATTGAATTTTGCGGATTTGAGATTTGGGGGTTTGAATTAGGGTTTTACGAAATTCCTCTACTTTGAATTTAGATAGCAGCTCCTTTTATGATTGTGTGATGAAAGCTTGGCTCTTGATGACGAATCTCACATGATTTACAGTTAAAGCTTTGATCTTTATTTTTTTATTTTAGTGTTTTTTGTTGATGTTTATGATTTAGCATTGTGTGTATTGGCAGGCGCATCAGTTGTTCCAGAGAGATGCACAAACCATCACACCAGAAGCGCTTGAGAATGTGAAAGCTGCTTTGGCTAGTAGCGAAACGGAACACAAGGCGGAAACTAAGAAGAGAGCTATTCCTCGTAAAGCTGCTGGGCAGTCTTGGGAGGATCCTACTCTTGCAGAGTGGCCTGAAAGTAAGTTCTCTGATTGTTTTTTTTTTACTTTGAAGATTGTATCAGAGTTGTTCAGAGATAAGGTTTTGGGTGTTCTTTGCTCTTTTGTTAGAATTGATTTCTTACAAGTCCCTGTTTTACATTTGCCAGATGACTATCGCTTGTTTTGTGGTGATCTTGGGAATGAAGTAAATGATGATGTTCTTTCCAAGGCATTTGCTCGGTTCCCCACCTTCAATATGGCCAAGGTAAGGGTGTATATTATCTCTCGCTTCCTTTTTCTGTTTTCTGTGATGATTCTTCTTTGATTTCGTATGGATATATATTGAGACAGAACTCATAAGCTTGCAAGCTCATAAGTCATTTTGATAGCAGTACTTTTTATTTTCTCTAGTTGGTTGGACTGTTTAGAATGTCAACTGTGATGCATATGTGATTTGTACAGAACATAATCGACCTTAGATATAGGGATCATGACTACTTGATTCACAAAGAGAAGTATTCAGTGCGAGTTTTATTTTTTTGTGTGGTTAAAAGCTTTTACAGAACATAAGAATCTTATCTACCATGACAGGTCATCAGAGACAAGCGGACAGGTAAAACCAAGGGTTATGGATTTGTGAGTTTCTTAAATCCTGCGGATCTAGCTGCAGCCCTAAAAGAAATGAATGGTAAGTATCTGGTTTTAGTATCTGTTTATGTCTTGCTACATCTTGACATCTTTTTCACTGTTTTTTCTTCAGAACTTGTTATATGGTTCTGTTTCATAATCACTGCCACTGAAAAATTTATTGAAGTCCATTGATTTCTTATTGAATACACAGGTAAGTATGTTGGGAATCGTCCAATCAAATTAAGAAAGAGCAGCTGGAAAGAGAGAACAGATCAGGAGGCTGCAGAAAGACAAAAGGCAAGTGTCTTGTCTCGTATATTTTGATAGATAAATTAGCAACTTAATTATTGATTTTGAACATGATTCTTTTTGATGGTAAATGCAGCATCATAGCAATAAGAAACAAAAGACAGTGAAGAAGAAGAGCGTACTCCACAAGTGATCAGTTCCCATGAGAAAAAAAAAAAGCAGAAGATATCGTTGTATTTTTCAACTTTTTTGTCGTACCATTGTTGTACTTGTAACCAACTAAGTTTGAATCTACACTATCATTTTATATAAAAATAAATTGAACTTGAATTTATTTCTTAACTTAACCAGCTGAGTTGGAAAGACTGTCAGAAATAAATTGATCGAACTTGAATTTATTTCTTTAGTTATTTGAGGATTTGTATGTTGTAAATCTTTGAACGACTATTATGTTGTCTGTTCTACAATGATTATGAGTTAACAAGAACATGTATTAATAACAGTGTGGTTCAAAGATTTGTATGTTCTTTGTATGAGCTACAACGTCATTTATTTATGTTTGTTTGAATAATAAGTTTTTTTTTTAATGTTTCTCTAACATATATAGTTTAATAACGAGTAATCTTTTTTAAACAATACTATGGGAGACGCCAAAAAATTCTTTTAAATATGATAAAAATAAAGATGATACTAGTTGGCAGTTTTAGGATGCTAATATAACACAATATTCTGAAAGGACGATTCCAGTACAAAATCAAGGAAGATCACAAAGAAAGTATACGTACATAATATTTTTAATAGTAATATCTAGCTAATATATTTGTCAAAAAATATCTACCAGACAAAAAAAAAATCATCAGATCATATGCAAACTAAATTGTATATAAAAGTTATTACTTAGTTATTCATGATACGCGCAACGTGGAAATTCACCAAACATATTTAAACTTAAAATGTGGAGTATAGAAAGAAAATTTAGATATATAAAATTTACGTACAAGTTAATTTCAAGATTTTGTTGCATAATTTTATACATGGGTTTGTTTTCAACTTCATATTACAAAAAAAGATAAGAATAATAAAAGTAAAAGATGAGCAAATTATAAAAAAAATATAAATAAAAAGGTACAATTTAATGTAAGTTATGTAAATGTAATACATAGCACTTGATATAAAAGTTTCTTTTCTTGCTATCATTAACCACAAGCAAAAACACGTAAGAATTGTCCTTCCCTTCCTCTCTTGTAATCTTGTCACGCGAAAATAATATATATACAATGTTTCTGAATTTTGTCTGTGTGTTTTTAATACAAAGATGTGAGTTTATATGTTTCTGTTTCTCTTGTTATATGATATGTTTTCTTTGATTTCATGAAGATAAAAGAAACAAATTCTCAAACTAAACAGATATGTTTTTCTCTTCGTTTCCCTCTCATGACAGCTTAGCTTGAGATCCACCCCAAACTTGTATGATGTTTATGTTGACCATTCAGGTACTGACAAAACTAAGTTTGTTTTTTTTGGTAATATGGAGAGAGCCCTGATGGTTATATGATTGCCTGTATCAGTTGTCATTATCAGCCAGCCCTATGGAATCCGCTTCTCCAAGACCATATATTTCAGGTATTTTCTTGTTTTCATATTATTGTATCCCATAATTTTGTATTTGTATAGGAATATCCTAGTGCCATGCAAAAGATATATAAAAGAATGCAAAATCCCTGCAGTTCTGGCATAAGACGGGCAAGACATGTCTCGCATGAACGTAACCGGTCCGGAGAGACTCGACTGATGCCAAGACGTTTCATAGCAAATATCATCCGAAAGTCTACCATACCGACCCCACTCGCAAACATGATGTATTTAGTAAAACCTGATTATATAATCAAATAAAATATGTCTTTAGTATAATTAATCAAAACCAATATACAGTATGCGGTAGCGTTCAAAGACTATCAACAGAAAATATATGGGACACGGGCTACACTGAACGTGTGAGACCCAATGGTTGAGTCGGCTGACGACTTAAGCTTAGCCCAGATTTGACTAGCCTCGGGCTCATACGGAAAACATCAGACACCAATTCGATTGAAGCTAGTTAGCAGACACTTAATTATAGTGTTTTTAAATTAAATAATATAATAATATGTATTAATTAGTGTTTAATTAAAACTAACTTTGATTTTAAATTAGATTTCCCCGAGATATATCATGACCACCAGCCTAGACTATTCACGTTTTGGACGGTAACTCATTTATCATCCTATCATTTTTTTTATATTTTCAATCTAAACATGATTTATATCAGAAATTATTATGGAATTGCAATTTATATCAGTTTGAAAAATACTACTTTTATAACGAAACCAGTTTGTTTAAGTTTTGATTTTTTCTTCCAATATACAAACTACAAACACATGTATTCAAAATTTGGACGATTGCTAGCGTTTTGAGATTTGGGATTCGAATTAGGGTTTGTAGAATTCCATCTGCTTTGACTTTGTTTGGTTGTTATTGTTGTTGGTTGAGATAGCAGCTCAGTTAATGATTGTGTGATTTTCATTTTAAATGTATCTAATTTTCTTTCTTTTGTAAAGTGATTAAATTAATAATAATACTGATGATCTAAATTCTTAAAATTGTTTGTTTTGTTCAGATCTGAACTCCATATGTCCCCGTTATATTTTCTTATAAATTGTGTATATTATAATATACTGATAATTTTTTTACATATTTCCAATCACTAAATCATAAAATCAGAAAATACGAAAAAATATGCATAATTTAACCAAAACAAATTCACCAAAACTCAGTTAAAACTAAAAAGTGGAGTATAAAAATAAACTTTAGATATACAAAATTACATACAAGTTAATTTCAAGACTTTGTTGCATAATTTTATATAACATGGATTTGATTTTAAATTTTAATACTGTAAAAAAAATATAAGAAAAATACAAGTAAAAGATGAGTAAAATATCAGAACAATATAAATAAAAAAATAGCTATTGGAAAATTCTAATTTTACCACAAACTTGATTCCAATTTTCAAATTTATCTTTAAATGATGTCAATTTAAAGATAAAAAATGATGTCAATTTTCATATATAATCTAAATTTATGATGAAAAAGACAGAACTAATTTTTTAAATCATTTATAAATGTTTAAGAACTATTTATAGAAATTTATAAACCCAATCTCATTTTCTGAATACTTAACATTAAACAATAATCACTAAACCCTAAATCCAATTGTTAGAGCACTTTTGAAAATTGATTTCTAATTTGTGCTATTTAAGCAATTTCTATCGGAGGATAGTTCATTCATTTTTGCTTAATAAATATTATTTTTAAACATTCTTTTGGTCTAAATGTAGATTACTGTTCTGATTTTTTTCTTTCTCTTAAGTTATTTTTGTGACAAAAAGATTGAGTGACCAATGTTTTTAGTGCTATCTATCTATGGTATTTACTCTATTTAAAATAGCACCTCTGCTGAATCAATAACCAATTAAAAGAAAATAGTCGCATTTTTAGAAAATTTTGATAAATGATCATATTAATTCATATCACATTAATTCATAGTATTATTGAAAGGAAACAAAACTAAAAACTAAAATATTCAATTTTGTATTTGACCTCCTCAGCTCTGAAACTTGCTCATTTTGTCTTGAGAAACCCACGAACTTCGATGAGGAAGTTGTTGAGGTTCTTTCTGAATCTTTGGTAGTTGAGACGGTCCAAGGATGACGATAGCTGGTTCGATGTCGTGAGTACCTGAAGAGCGTTCGCTAGCCTCGTTTTGAAGTTGGGATTCCCCTGCTTCTCAATCAGTTCGTTGCCCAGTCCCTAAAGGTAAATAACACAAACTGCTTTACGTTACAACGGTTTCAGACATGGAAACTCGGTTTATGTTTATAAAGAGAGAAACTAAAGACCCACCTGGTAAAGGTTCGGTTCGCAGAGGATAAGAGGGAACAAGGCATCTGCTGCTGTGCTGACTAGGTCCGTACTGTAACAAGAAAACGGTAAACACACTTTTGGGGAAACCTTAAGAGTTAGCTTATCAAGTGATATGGGTTGAATAGAGTGATGGATACCTGTAATCCTCAAAAAGCAGAAACTGAAGTAATGTCAGAAGGAATCGGCTCAGGATTCCTTCGTGGAAAACTCCATTAGGATCTGTTTGTCCAGAAGCGTGTGAACCCAAACCCGTGTTGCCAGCTTTTGTCTCTTTGTAGTGATATGAAGCAAGAGCCTTTAGAGCTCTCAGGCACATCGTGACTATATCTACATCCTGTTGAGCATATCAATAGATAGCATTGCTTTTAACATTTTCGTAAACCAAGAACAAAAGGGATTTACTTAATTCACTCCACCTGCTGATGAAGACCAAAGTCAACTGTTGTAAGCACATGGTTAAATGCATCACTGTTGAGTTGTGCGAGCGTCTCCGGGTAAACCTCGAGCATATGTGATATGAGCGAGAAATACTGCAGAATTTAATGGCATTAGTGAAAGTTTATAACAGTAAAGCTACTATAATAGGATTAGTAATGGTGGATTCAAATACTAACGTCGAAACAAAGCTTGGGGTATTTGAGTAGTTCCAAAGTTATAAGTGGCGTGATTATATGGAGGCCAAAGAACACCACCTGTAAAGTTCAAAGAATTACACATACCATTCTTGTAGAGTTTAATCTTAATTAACTTTGCTTTTTTTTACCTGGGATATGTTTGTGCTTTGTGTCTCGATACTGTCAGATGAAAAATCAACCTGCAAAATATAGTACCACTTGTTAGAAGAATGTGTCAAGTTTCTACAGTGAGGGCAGAGAAATAAAAGAACGTTTACCATATCTTTTGAGCATAGATGAGATAGTAGCTGAAGCAGAGCGCGTAAATCCTTGTACTTTTCGGTTTTAGCTTCATTAAGCAAGGTACTCGAGAGGGACAATGATATCTGAGATGGATTATAGCAAGTGTATGTCAGTGAAGTTATACAAATATTTATCTTGTCTGCTTTCAAGAAATGACGCTCAGTTTGAACAGAGACGTAAGGAAGAGATAGGGGAACACACTTACCTTCCCAATATTGTGTGACGAATATATTTGTAGAAGACTCATGCAGAAATTAACAACCCCAGCTGTTTCATGAGCCTCTAGGTAGGATATTTGCCCATCCACCCAGTCCACCACAAATTTAAGCAGTAGATAAATTACTGCAGACTAAGCAATAAAACACATGGATTTTGAATACAGGTTGAGTGACGTGCACCATATGTATAAAGCTGTTAAGATAGGTTATAGGCCCTGAACAATACCTCGTGTTTGTAAACCTCGAGAAGACGGAGCACAGGATTCATAACAGACAAGCCCATCTCATATATTGCTCTCTGTGTCCGGGGTTCAGTGGCACTTGCTGCTCCACGAAGCCGTTCTAACACGCAACTCACCTAACACAAAATACGATAGAAAACTTCTGTTTATAAGGATTGTGAAATCACTAAATCTATGTTTTCAAGTGTTATTCTTCCTCACCAGCATAATGATATCAGGTTGCTGAGCCAAATTTTTAAGGTCACTGTTATTGGCCAAATCCACTAAAGATGATGTCATATGAGCCATGAGGTCCTTCACATATCTTATGGAAAATAAAAAGAAGGTTATCGGTCAGGCCAAATTCAAGGTTAAGCTGTAAGGGAAGAAGTGGGCAGAATTTGGAGACTCACTGATTTGATGCATCTGAACTTCGCATTCCATAAGCAGAAAGAACAAGCGTTTGAGCTAATGAACGCTGAATAAAAGTAACATCATTTCAAGAAACAGAATATACGTGAACAAACTAACCACAGTGAAAAATTTAGGGAACTATACCTGACTAACACCATTTAGCAAGAACAAACTTTTGTCATTAGCAAAAGCATTTGCTAGGTTGCGCCAGGAGTCCTGAACATTTTACACACAGAGTCAGTTACTAAATAAAGGCAGGAATAAGTTAATCTACAAACATTATTATTAATGAACATGTTCTTTTTCAATTGGATAACTGAAATAAGAAGAGCGATTCGTAGACTAACAGCTTTTCTAGCAGCCATATCATGCAATGAAAAATGACTGAATTCTAAAATACAAGCGTGTAAATATTAACGCAGGAGCACGAAATGAAGTTCAAAAATGTCCCATGTCTATGGCGAGTTTCTGAACTCACCAGTGATAGAAGGTGAAAACATATATTTCTTCGTCGAACAAGCGCATGCAGTAACTGATGACATGTTAACTCCTGCAGAGTGCGGAAAAAAAGATTAGAAGAATACGTGAAATGGAAGTAACCAACAGTTATAACCATTGCTTATAACAAACTTCAAATTAAGCTCTAAAAGAAATCTTGCTATAGCTAATTGGATTCCCTGGCCTAAAGTCTTTAGTCATCAAAATTTGTAGAGTCAAAGAAGTTCGAGATTTCTTGAATCAGCTTAGACCCCCTCACAGACAACTCTGAATAATGTATTCATTTAACATACCAAAAATAGTATTTGTACACAGTAAAAAAAACATGGTACATGGTTTCCAAAATCAACAAAGTTTATAGGACAAAAGATTATTACCTGCAAATCCTTTTCACCAGGGTAAGACATGAGCGATGTCAAGGAGATCCGGACAATTATATCAAGGACAAACTTCCCTTGATTATGTTCATTGAAAAACGTGAATAAACATGCTCTGGAAGGTAGAGACTGAAGCTGGTTGCTACCCAAATTGCAATCTTCAACGAGCATAAGATATGTGAAAGACCATCTTGCAAGGAACCATATGACTGCCTACGTATGTTTCTCCAATCAATAAATAGAAACAAGATAGCAGACTGCAATAACTTCATATTTACCCAATTCAGGAGTTAGTAAAAATGTACCTCCATTAGCCGAGGACTGAAGATCGATGATCTCATATTTGCATCCAAACATTGCTCGGCGAATTTTACAATTGAGCTACGACAAAAAAAAAGACAACCAAAAGTCATCAACTGTTCAGTGAAAAATATGTAATTTTATATTAGTATGCCACTAGAATCTCAAGTAAAGTTCAAGACTCTTACAAATACCTCGACGGTAATTTAAGAATAACCAGTCGGGAAAGGCTTAACTAAAGCTTACCTTGAGAGTAACACAACAGGGTGGTTGCCTGCCTCTACAACATCCACAAAATGAGTTTGCAAGGCATCAGGAACCTGGTTATTAATAAAACCATCTCGTAATTACTCTTGGAAAGACTTTATATGTAAACAAAACTATAACAGCCCTCATGAAAATACTTATAAGACTGATTCTCCAAGGACTTCCATTACGTATATTAAGAAATTCAAGAACCATTAGTTTGAAATTAATATCTGTGGTAAAACGTTTCTTATTTTTTCCATAGGAAAGGAACGTCAGTGTGACTGTTTGACAGATACCTTATATCAGTAAAACATGAAACATGAAAGAAAATATGAATTGAGACCTTTTTTTTTTCTTTGAAACACTATGAATTGAGACCTAATCTATCATTGTAGACAGGTAAAACTGAATGTAACGAAAGCTTGTTGGCGTCTTCCTTTTAGTGATAACATCAAAGAGAGGCAGGAAAATAAATAATTACCAGGGCCGTCTCCCCTTCTCCTTCATCTGCAAGTACATGACCGATTATCAGCAGTAAAGAATAGACCTCTTCCAAAGTTTCGGTCGGATCAACAGTGCCCCTGCCCTAAAACAGGAAGATTAAGATAAGCAAAAGCAATCTCTCAGGACAAATTAGAAAACTCGTCCATAAATTTAAAATATGTAAGATACTGTAATTCAGACAAAGCTGAAACTTCGGATCAATAGAAAAAAAGCTTTGATGCAGGTGTATTTTTATATGTTAGCTACTAAAAGTCAGGCTAAGAGAAAATAGGCCAACAAGTGTGTTTAGTAGATGAAGAAATGTGGCTTTCGCTGTATTCTAAAAGAAGGTCGATCAAGAGCACCTGATGGAGGCGTGCAACACGATCAGAGAAAAGTTTTGTTAAAAACGGAACTGTAGCATCCACTGCTGCCCTCGCAATGAGAGCATAAGAGCCTAGTCTTTCATCCATGGCTGCCAGAACATGATATAAAAGTTTTGAGAAAAGAATAGCAGCACATCTGCCTTCTAAGACTGGCTTCAAATTCAAAATCAAAATCAGAGGAAAAATTGCAATTCTTTTGCTCACCAGATACAGAAGCCAGACAGTCAGCATCATCTTCATCAGTTGTAGCTGACGCAGATGCCACTATAGGAGTAAAATTGCAGTTCGTAAATAGATTTGAAAATGAAAATAGTACCAAACGACAAAAAGTTGTTAGGCAGTGGCACTGGCAACAGTCCGGAATCGTTACATTTTAGTTCAGATTCCGCAATCAATGAAAAGAGACTAGCTGCAGCATGCATCCCTTCAGGTGGCAACCACGCATTACCTCCAGAACCATCCATTGACTAACAGGAATCATCACAAACATTAGTCAAACATTGCCCACTGGTATGTCAGAAGAAGAAATGAACTTTTAAATTGTATCGTTCCCCTAGATTCTCAAACATAAAATTGTTGGCTGGAGAAGATGACAGGTATTAATAAATAGCCTGACAATCACAAAGTAAGCCAAAACTAACCAAATATGGCCACAGAGTTTCATGAACACAACCATGCATAATGTTATAAATATATGTAGCTGTTTTAAAAAAAAAAAAATCTTAACCGTACTCACAGCAAGGAGAGTTGTCCAGGTATCTAGCAAGATGTCGCGCGCCTCATAGCTCCAAGTCTCTTTATCATTACTATTCGCCAATAATACTTTCACAACTTCACCCATTAACAGAGATAATAGTGTAAGAGTACCAAAGGGCCTGAAGAAACAGGTAAGAACCAACTATTTATGAATAGCAATCGCTAAGGGGCTTATAAAAGCAAAAAGAAGGTAACATGTCAATTGTCAAAGACCTTATTGATCGCAAGAGTCGGTCAAAGTCAACAGCAGTAGTAACGGTCGCGATAGACAACAATGCGCGACAACCATCAATCATCTCACTGGAATAAGAATGTGAGGACACAACGTTAAAGTTGGAATACAAGACACAGAAAACAAGCAGGGTTAGAGTGTTGAACAGCTAACCTTCCACTCCTTCCTTCTTCAATCTCCTTTGAAATGACATCAGGAGGATCAATCCAGGGTAACACCCCTGACAGAAGGAGGAGTAGATGCTGCTCTCGCATCTGTGCATTGTCTAGATTATTGAACAAGTCACTAACAGAGAAATATATATCTTGATAAGGTAGAGATGATGGACATCCATCGTTCTTTACGTATTCAACAGAAGAGTAATTAGTAAAAGTTACAGAAGCATAGAATACTCACTGGAAGGAAATACTTCTCCTGCCAAGGAGCACAATTGTACAATAAGTTTCCGAGCAGAGACTGCAACAGGACAATCTAGCCAATAGCCTTCAAAAGCAAACTTCTGCCTCAGCGACGAATATAGATTTATCAGCCATCCAACATGTGAACTTGAAAGCAAAACATCACACCACGAAGCACCAGGCTGCAATCAGAACCATTGAAGGTAAGAGTCAATGAAAGTGTTATATAAAAGTATAAACTTTGACATGCTAGAATCACCCCTTACTATATCTCTGGATTTCGGCAAGTTAATGAAGTTGAAGAACATGAAATATATCTTAAATATAACCATTAACTACCTGAACTATTACACACTCTGTCTTCCGTGATGATGCAGTATCAGATCTCATTCCATCAGAGAATACATTAATGCTGCCCTTTGTGCCACCTTTGCTGTAACGAAACTCCCAATTTAGTATCTGATGCATTAGCCGCAACGCAGCATTGCAAACTTTAACCTCAGGGACATCAGAATTTGATTCCACAATCTTATTTGTAACACTTAAAGCAGCATCCTGTGCCCAGCTATAGAAAGTCTGCAATTGAAAACCATCGGAAGTAAACAGCACAGTTTTAGTAATAGAACCCTTGGTACAGGCTTTCATTCTTCCAAAGACGAAAGGTTGATGGGTGTCACAATATCTGAAAGCAAATAAAATCCTAAGAGTACCTTCAAATAGTTTTGTTCCAGCGACTTGCGGCAATTTTCATGAAATTCCCTCGGGAGACTCATGGCACTTGAAGTAGAGGGTGAGAATTCAGATACCTGAGATACTGAAACTATGAGCATACATATGGTATACATATAACGCCAAAAAAAAAAAAATTCTAAACAGATCATTACCAAGGATTCGAGAAAATGAATACCGATGAACTGCACATCTAAGCCTCGTGAACCAAGAATGGCCTGGTTAATCTGTAAAAAGCAATTAAAGCCAAAAGCAATTCAATACCGTGATCCTTTTAACAAACATTAATATCATACAATTCCGTTGTATTTTTAATATAGATAGCCGCACTTCCGCAATTTTCAATGTATATCATGAAGAGCATCAAACTATTTGAAAGCCCCAATATCTTTTTATCAAGGCGTGGAGCATCGAAAGACATATCTAGCTAAGCTATGGAGCAAATGATCAATTACTACTTAGTCACCCCAATGATGACTAGTCAACCTACTCAATTACTCTACATCCTCCCCAGACCATATCTTTTACGGTAGGCACAGTTAACAAGGTGTGAGTATCATGTAAGTATGCAATTTCTTTTTTTATCAAATAAGCCATCGTGTATAAAATGCAGGATAACGAATTGAACAATATGTGCAGCTAATTCTATCAAAATGTTAGATACAAAAAATTAAAAAAGAGACCCAAAAATTGCAATACAATGTAGATACCTGGTAGAAAAAGACTTCTTTCTCGGCTGGAGTAAACTCAAGCCTATAAGAGTTATTCACTCAGATTAGAAGTTTTTTAAGATGAACTAAGCAAGAAAAAAGAAAAAAAGGAGTAATATATCTAGATTTCTTTGCACTACTCTATTTTTCCAGAAGCTGTCAGTTATAAGCGTGTGTGACCAACAACTAATTTCATGAATCCTCTATATGCATAGAAGTGACAGCTAACTTCCAGCATCTAAAAACACGACTTATTATTCTGAATACCAGAAACAGCGCAGCTTACCAGCCTCTTTTCATCAGCTGCGCAGCGACAGAAGATACTTTTGAGAACACATAGGCATCTGATGAATTAGCATGCTGTATGACGTAGCCAAGACAGAAGCTGCAGAAAGAAATAGCCAAGTTTTAGAATTTATTTTCCTTTTAATGAGCCAACAACAGAAGATCATAAGAAAACCTATAATTTCTTAATAACGGCCACCATGATTATCACATGATTATCACGGCAATGATGTGTGTCCATACCAACCACAGAACACTACAGTCAAGAAGTAGCAGGTTTCACAGTCCAGAAGTAAAAGTTGCAGTAACCAAAAATTATTACTATATTGCGAAGCATGAATTCTCCAAGTTAATTCGCAAAGCAATCAAAAATACAAACTTAACAGAGGATAACCAACCGTTCAACTAAGTGGAAGCTTAAGCATTTATCAATAAAACGTTAAAAAAAGGAGGAGAGGGAGAGATAACCTAATCAAACCCCCTTTATCCTCGGTGGAAAGAAAACTCCATTCCCTGATAGCTGCTTCTTTAATAGCTGCAGCAGCTTGAAACCTAGCAGACGCCACCTGAGAATTTTCTGAAAGTACAAAACACACACACACTTTCAGTACAAACAGCTGTAACTTCAAGTTCACTGGGGGCAGTAAGATTCCAAATTTTACCAAGAATGAATCTACAGGCCTTGTATGGCTGAGGAGACTGGTGAAGCGACAAAATGGTAGCTTCAGCAGCCGCTGGATTAGTATTTATCTGCAAAGAGAAACGCAATCAATTCACAAAAACTCATAAACAACTTCCTGTGACTTCAAAATGAAGCAAAACAAAAAAAAAAGCTCATAAATGCTAAAGCTTCCTCCGATGTATTAGGAATCCAAACAGATAAACGAGGAAACGAAGATGGAGTGAGTAAGTATAAAGGAAGAAAGCGAAACCTGAATGTAAGAGCAAGCAAGTTCAATCGCGCGCATGGTAGATTGAAGCTGAGGCAAATCCTCAGCTCCACCTCCGGCGCTTCCATTAAACATCGGAGTATTAAGAGGAAAATTCGATCGGAGGAGGAAAGTGGCGGCGGTGAGCAGAGAGTGAATGGCGGAGAAAGGGATCCGATGATGGCGAGAGAACCGGGGGAGATGGGGAATCGATGTTTTTACCAGGTGTGTGTGTGTCGCGGGCCCAATTCCTGGCCCAATACATGGCCCAATTAATTATATCTGAAGTAATTAAAAGAAACACATGGCCCAGTCCACTTAGGTTGCAACCCATTTGGTACACACTTTTGGAAAATTAGTTTGAACCAAAACCAATGTAAGCTGGTAGTGATGGGCACTCAAATTTCCGGTACGGGTCGGGTTATTCGGTTTTCGAGTTATTAATTCGGATTGGGGGGTGTTTAGGACCCGTCTAGAAACCATACACTTTTCAGATCAGATCGGTTGGTTCACGGTAATATCAGGTTTGGGTCGGGTTTTTGCTTTTTATAATAATATTTAGGTATCTATTTGGTTTTGCTGTTCAATTCCAGTTTAATTTTAATTTTTTTGTTAAAAAAATAGAATCCATTTGAGTTTTGTAATTTTTGGTTTGGATTTGATTTTTCGGTTTGGTTCTAGTTTGGTTTTCGGATTTCAGTTAATATGCCGAGAACTAGGAGCTGGTTAATAATTGAACAAGGCTTTGTAGTCTACAAAACATTGTCTTTGCTCGGAGGTTCAATTACAGTTTCATCATATGGATTAGCAGTTGGATTAAGACCTAAACTAGATTCCAAAACTTTTAGTAGTGATTTGGATAGAAATTGACAAAAACAAAATAAAAATTAAAGGGTCCAATCGAATAACAAGGAGAAAAGTCGTGCCATATTCCTAAATAATATAAAATTCATTTCTTTTATTAAAGTCGCCCTCAAACTCTATTGTCTTTTGACTCTCTCTACTACACACAGAGAAAGAACCTCAAGGACTCCAACTAGAGAGAGAGAGATGAAGGTGGTGGCTTTAGTCAGTGGCGGCAAAGATAGCTGTTATGTCATGATGAAGTGTATCCAGTACGGTCACGAGGTACGTCTTCTTCCCTGAAACTACCTCAAAGAAGTTGTCTTTTTTTTTGTACTATATGAACTTTAAATCTCAATTTGGGTTTGCTTATATATGTGTTTCCAACAGATCGTGGCATTGGCTAACTTGTTACCAGTTGATGATTCTGTCGATGAACTAGACAGCTATATGTATCAAACAGTAAGAGTCTGTCTGCTTCTTCTTTTGTCTTTAATGGTTTGATTTATGTATGTTCGTTATTGTGAGGTAAAGCTGGATACTTTAATTGAATTTGAAAAAGGGTTATAAGAAAGATTTGGTTTTTTTTTTTCTTATCTGATACCATCATTTGTAAAATCTGAATTTTATTCTTTGATTGAATGTCTCTACTTCAGGTAGGCCACCAGATTATTGTGAGCTATGCAGAGTGCATGAATGTGCCATTGTTCAGAAGGAGAATCCGAGGTTCTTCCAGGTTTAGATTCTGCTTTGTTAGTTGGAGATTGCTTCATAATGGATTGTTCTGAGGATTTATGTTTGCAGGCATCAGAAACTTAGCTACCAAATTACACCAGACGATGAAGTGGAAGATCTGTTTGTTTTGTTAAGTGAAGTGAAGAGACAGATACCTTCCATCACGGCAGTTTCGTCTGGTGCCATTGCATCAGACTACCAACGTCTGCGTGTGGAAAGTATTTGTTCAAGGTTAGGTCTTGTTTCTTTGGCGTTTTTGTGGAAACAAGATCAGACTTTGCTTCTTCAGGAAATGGTAAGCCAAAGTTACATGCCTACTTTCAATCTCAAATCTTTCTCTATATAAATTTTGTCATCTTTAATTCATTTCTCGTCTGCTTGCAGATAGCAAATGGGATAAAAGCTATTCTAGTCAAGGTAATAAGGATTGTTGTTATATTTTCTCGCTTCTATTAACATTGACATTTTCTTACAATTATGGTTTCTTTCATGTTAACAGGTGGCTGCAATAGGTTTGGATCCTTCTAAGCATTTAGGGAAAGACTTAGCTTTCATGGAGCCATATCTTTTGAAGTTGAAAGAGTATGCAACAGTTCTCTTTTAAACGCTTCACCAAGAGTGTAATCTAGTTGTGTAACATTGCCTTTTGAATGTCTATTTACGTAGGTTATATGGAAGTAATGTTTGTGGTGAAGGAGGAGAATATGAGACTCTGACTCTCGATTGCCCGCTTTTCACTGTATGTCGTCTTACCAATCTTAACAATCGAGTTCATTGTTTCTTATTTGTAGCTTGACAGTTTATGTTTTGTTTAGAATGCGAGAATCGTGCTTGATGAATTTGAAGTTAAGCTACACTCTCCAGATTCTATTGCACCTGTTGGAGTTCTTCATCCAACGGTCTTCCATCTCGAAAAGAAGGGAGATCCAGACTCTAATTCCCTTGAGAAGGAGCCAGGTTTGGTGTTTGAGGTACAAGGAGATGGTCCTAGCACACCAGAATCTACTCGCCAACGAGATAGTGGAACCGTTGAACATACACGAAACAGAGTTCACTTATCAAAGACCGGTAAAGAAAACACATTCTCCATATGCTGCTGGCTGGAAGGTTCGAGCGAATCTTCAACAGGTAACTCCCAAAAAACAGACTAAATCTTCAAGATGCTCGCTCACGTGTACTTGTTGTTTGCTTTTATACTCTTTCTCCAGGTCTGAAAGAAGATCTTGAGACCGTTCTTACGGAAACTGAGTCTCAGCTTCTGAAACAAGGATTCAACTGGGAGAACGTCTTGTACATTCATCTTTACATCTCTGATATGAGTGAGTTCGCTGTCGCCAATGAGACGTATGTGAAGTTTATCACACATGAAAAGTGTCCTTTTGGTGTTCCTTCACGTAGTACAATAGAGCTTCCTTTGGTACAAGCCGGTCTTGGAAAAGCTTACGTTGAGGTTTTAGTGGCAAATGACCAAAGCAAAAGGGTTCTCCATGTGCAAAGTATCTCGTCATGGGCACCTAGCTGCATTGGACCTTATAGTCAGGTGAAAAATAATAAAAGTTTAAATTTTATTAATCAGGAAGCTAATTTTACTGTTAATACTTTTTTTTTTCTTCAGGCCACTTTGCATAAGGGTGTTCTTCACATGGCTGGACAGTTAGGACTTGACCCTCCCACCATGAATCTTCGAAACGAAGGCGCAATTGCTGAGCTGGATCAAGCGTTGAAGAACAGTGAGGCGATAGCAGAGGCTTTTAGATGCTCAATCTCTTCATCAGCTATTCTCTTTGTGGTGTTCTGCTCAGCACGCACAGAGCAATCAGAGAGGGATCAGCTTCATGAGAAGTTTCTTTCTTTCTTAGATTTGGCAAAGTCTTCTCGGAGGGTCCTTGATCCTATCTTCCTTTACATTCTTGTTCCCGATCTTCCCAAAAGGTATTAAACAACGGAAGAGAATCTAATATTACTTGTATGTGAATCTTAAACTTTGAACTGTTGTTCTGCAGGGCTCTTGTTGAAGTAAAACCTGTCTTATACGTTGAAGAAGATTCAGAGACCGAAGATGAAACAAGACAAGATCAGTTTGGTGAAGGAGACTATGGTTGTTGGGGATATAAGCCAGAGGAATGGCACCAAGATTGTGTGCAGAAACGAGTTGTTGATGGGAAAATATGTGTGACCGTTATCTCCATCTCGGCTGAAGTGATGAAGAAGCTTCATGAACCTGAAGAGGAACAAGAACTGGAGAGAGTAACGAGATTCTGTGTATATCTTCTCAACAAAACCTTGTCTGAAAATTCATTCTCTTGGAAAGACACCACGGTGAGAATGAGATTCTTGAACACAATGTCAGTCTTTTCATCCTAATCTTTGCTTATATCTTTGTGTTGGTTGATGCAGAGCTTGAGGATACACTTCTCTACAAGTCTTGGTGTGTCTGTAAAGAGATTATTCAACGTTTTTGAAACTGCATTCAAAGAGCTTAACGAGATGAGCCCTGAAGGTATAGTTGGCGACTCGAAAGAACCTACATTCAATCTTGTCCCGGTCCTTGGTGCTGGAAACTCTTCTGCTTCGCTCGACAACATAATCACATGTGAACTATTTTCCCTAAGGTCTTAACTTTCCTTATCTCACAAGAAACACAAAGCTTTACTTTTATCATCTTTAAGCAGACTCTCTCTCCTCTTCAATGGGTTTCCACTTACTGAACAAGTGCCTTACCTGCCGTTAGCCACTTGAATGGCACAATTTTTTGGGCTGACAATTCTTTTTTGCTCTGGAATTCTCGTTTCATTACCGTAAGAACAATAATATGTAGTTGTGTTTTGTTTACAATGAAAAAAACCACACGATGTTTGTTTTGTTTAGTATGGTTAGTGCAAAACTGCAGAGGTTGCAGTATTCTGAATCAAGGATATTATTTACTCTTCTTGTCGGATCTTGTCCACTGCATTCTGCAGAATTGCCTCGATTGGATTCAAAGATGTTCACTTTTTGAGCCATCACTGAGGCCTTGTGAAAAGGCTTTGGTAATGTTCTTGTTTATTTTCTCTTGTAATGCCACCACCTTTCTTTCTGATCTAATCCGACTAGCGCCTTTCGAATACTTCTTCCACTTCAAACCTTCTTGTCCAGCTAGAGTGTCTAATATAACACAACCTTGACCAGCTCTTGTATCTTCTTCCTCTTCAAAGTCAACGTATCCTGCCTGAGATGAACCGAACGAAAGACCAATTCCAACAAGGTTATTGAACGTTGTCATTTGCTTC
Source organism: Brassica napus (assembly GCF_020379485.1). NCBI lineage: Eukaryota > Viridiplantae > Streptophyta > Magnoliopsida > Brassicales > Brassicaceae > Brassica > Brassica napus. The sequence goes on along the minus strand of NC_063438.1, from coordinate 27,900,782 downwards.
CCCTCCTTGCTGCTTTCGTCCCAAGACTCCGTACGTACATCCTCGCCGCCTCTGTTCTCTCTATATATCAACCACAATAGAAAGAAGATAGTAAGTTTGAATCTGTAATTGTTTGATTCTATAAACATTTGACTTTAGGTTCAGCAAAGCTCAAAAACAATTATGTTTAGAAGATTTACTTTCATCTTGCGTCTTTGGTTTAACATTATGTGTTGTATCATCCGTTAGGCACAAGTTGAATTGCTTGCTATCCAAGACTTGTCCTCATAGTTCTAAGATTTGTATGGAGAAACGATCGGTCTCAAAGCTCGGGCATCACTGAAGCTTGTGAAAACCTTATTCTGAAATTCCTTATCATCATCATCACATGTTTCGGTTAAGGAACAAATGATTTCAATAGAAGCCATGGAACATGAACTCCAATAGTAAAAAAGTTTTTATTTTATTCTATCCGGTTCACTATTTTCACACACAGATTTTAATTATCAGATATCATCAGGTCTGAACGCATATACCATCAGTTTGGTGCATATTTTTGTTTTGTGGTGGTAGTTAAACCATTGCTTTCATCAAATGATCAGTTCAGGTTAAGAAACAATCAAAATGGCCAATGAGACCACTAGAATTAAAGTTTGAAACTCTGGATGGTCAAGACATTGCTTTTATGAGATGTGAAAATAGACTAGTAAGATAGTGATGGTTTACTATCAGTGGAAAATTTAAGGAGGGAGGTATATTTAATTTACCATATAGTGTCAAATATCACATGAAAACTCTCCTCTTTAAATGTTGGCATTAACATCACATTAGTTTCAATCATCTTTTACAAGCTATAGCTATGAACACCCTCCTTGGTTTTGTTCTGAAAACTTTCATTTCAAGTTTCTCTCCACAGCTACAAGATATTGCAAAGGTACAACAAGATCATTTCCCATTTTCTTTTCTTCATTCCCATTTTTGATCAAATCATGATGCATCACTTGATTTTTTTTTATGATGAGTTTTTGGCCATGTGATCAGCAAACCATTGTGCTGAAAGTGAATATGAGCGGTGAAAAATATAGGAACAAAGCCATGAAGATTGTAGTAGGAACATCCGGTAAATTTAAACAATCAAACAAAACAACATGTCACAAAAATAAAATAAAAACACAAAAGCCTAATGAAAAAGAATCATTACGTTTTCAGGAGTTACGGGAGTGCGGTTGGAGAAAGACAAAGAGACGCTTACGGTGGAAGGAGAGGGAGTGGATGTACTTGCTCTTGCCCGAGCTCTGAAGAAGAAAGTAGGCAAAACTGAGATCATCAAAGTTTCTTAATAAGTCTAATCCCCTTTTCTTACACAACAATATCTAGTTCTTTTTCTGGTTTCATGATGATGTGTTCTTGTGGGGGCAACATTTGACATGCTTTCTTTTCCAGTTTCTAGTTTATGGATATATTTCACTTGTTTGAAAATCAGTTTGATATCTGTTGTTGGATCAACTCTGTTGCAGATTTATGAATATTCCATATAGCAACGGTTGTTAAACTTTACATAAAAATGTTGTTGTGACAGCATTATTAGATCATATACAACACCGCCCTTACTTGGATGCATTATCATGCCCAAAAAAAGAGAAAACTAAACCAACCAAAACGATCTTTACTACTACTTTGGTTTACTAGCTTAGATCTTAGTTTATCAATGCAGTTTATTCATTATCTAGCAGTTAAACTCCCTTAAGCAGATCTTTTTAGCTTGGATAACTTTGTCAATGCCTCTTCTAAGTGCTCACTAATGATCTCGTCTTTCCTACCCTGGATAAAACCTCACAAAGCAAAGCAAGAAACCACAAACAAACTAAGATTCGGTTTTGATAAAATGAAAAACGCCAATACTATAGATCAAAAGACTCTAATCCATCTAGCGCCTTTCAATTACTTCTTCCACTTCAAACCTTCTTGCCCAGCTAGAGTGTCTAATATAACACAACCTTGACCAGCTCTTGTATCTTCCTCTTCAAAGTCAACCTATCCTGCCTGAGATGAACCGAACGAAAGACCATTTCCAACAAGGTTACTGAACGTTGTCATTTTCTTCCGCTCCTGGCTGCTTTCGTCGCAAGACTCCCTACGTACGTACATCCTCGCCGGTTCTCTTGAAAGAAGATAGTAAGTTTGAATCTGTAATCGTTTAATTCTATACACATTTGACTTTAGGTTCAGAAAAGCTCAAAAACAATTGTGTTTAGTGATTTGCTTTCATCATCATGCGTGTTTGGTTTAACATTATGTGTTGTATCATCCGTTAGGCACAAGTTGAGTTGCTTGCTATCCAAGGGACCATGAAAACACGGCGGCAGCGCAAGGATCGTAGAACCAGCAGCAGCCTTGTTGATACTGACCAACAACATTCATCACTGCCGCTCCCTATCGATCTCACGATCGACATCTTCTCCAGGCTATCCCTCAAGTCCATTGCCATCTCTCGTTGCGTATCCAAGCCCTGGGCCTTCGTACTTGGCCGTCCTGATCTCAGGGATCTGCGCTTGACAAGGTCTCAGGCTCGCCCGCGTCTACTGTTCGCCTTTTGGGAAGGTAATAACCTCTTCTTCATCTCTTCACCTCAACCTCAGAGTCCTGATGAGATGTTGTCTGTTGCGGCCGATCATCACATGAGTTTCTCCTTTGATCACCCTGTCAAAGATATATCTGCAAGTGTCAATGGCCTTGTCTGTGTCCGTATTAGTGGTCACCGGTTTGTAAATGGAAGGAGATTCACGGTGGAGGAGTCGGTGTTATGTAACCCTAGCACGGGACAGTCACTTACTATACCCAAAGTGAAGACAAGGAAGAGGGTTGGGATAGTAAGCTTACTCGGGTATGATCCCGTTGAGAAACTACACAAGGTATTGGGAATGATTTGGCTTCAGGACGGCATAACTATGGAGCATCAAGTGCTTACATTAGGAGCAGGAGGAGGAGGAAGTGATGAGAAATTGACATGGAGAATGGCTGAACGTGGTATACCATGTCCATGTCCTTCTTCTGCGGGTACACAGAATATATGCATTGGTGGTGTTTTCTATTACATTCACGCTCATATGATAGTTTCCTTCGATGTTAGATCTGAGAAGTACAGCTTTGTTAAGCCTCCGAAAGGGAAACTGTATCATAGGCTGCTAGACTGCAACGGTAAATTGGCTTTAGTACCATTGGGCAAAAGTTATTATTTCGATAGTGAAACTGTTAAGATGTGGGTTCTAGAAGACCGCGAAAGACATGAGTGGTCCAAACGTGTTTACACATTGCCCCCTATGTGGAAAGATGTAGTTGATCCAGAGGAGTGGTTAGTGATTGTTGGAGTGACTGGTCCTAATGAATTTGTTATGTCGTCCGAATATTCAGGTGACCCTTTCCAGGTTTACTACTGCAATTTTGACAAGGAGACTGTAACAAGAGTTGTAATCCAAGGAGTGGGAGCGTTAAGGAGTGGCATGGGGTATTCTATTCACACCTATCCGAACCATGTGGAGGATGTGAAGCTTATGGAATTATAAGGATAAGCATCAGGTTTTAAGATTTTTTATGGAGAAACTATCGGTAGTGTTCTTGTTTATTGCTCTTGTAATGTCACCTTACTTCTGAAATTCCTTATCATCATTACATGTTTCGGTTAAGGAGCAAATGATTTCAATAGAAGCCATGGAACATGAACTCCAATAGTACAAAAGTTTTTATTTTACTCTATCCGTTCACTATTTTCACACACAGAATTTAATTATCAGATATCTTCAGGTCTGAACGCATATACCATCAGTTTGGTGGATATATCATCAAGCCCCTACATACTTTTTTGTTTTGTGGTGGTAGTTAACCCCTTGATTTCATCAAATAACCAATTCAGGTTAAGAAACAATCAAAATGGCCAAGTTTGAAATTCTGGACGGTCAAGACATTGCTTTTATGAGATGTGAAAATAGAATAGTAAGATAGTGATGGTTTACTATCAGTGGAAAACTTAAAGAGGGAGGTATTAATTAACCATATAGTCAAATAGCACATGAAAACTCTCCTCTTTAAATATTGGCATTAACATCACATTAGTTTCAATCATCTTTTATTATCTATGAACACCCTCCTTTGTTTTGCTCTCAAAACTTTCTTCTTCTTTTTTGTTTTTTTTTTTGGACAAAGTTCTGAAAACTTTCAAGAGCCTTCTTGTCTCAGAAAGCAAAAGCACATTTTCAAGTTTCTCTCCACAGCTACAAGCACAAGATATGGCAAAGGTACAACAAGAGCATTTCTTTTTCTTTTCTTCATTCCCATTATTTGATCAAATCATGCATCACTTGATTTTTTTTAAGATGAGTTTTTGGCCATGTGATCAGCAAACCATGGTGCTGAAAGTGAATATGAGCAGTGAAAAATACAGGACCAAAGCCATGAAGATTGTAGTAGGAGCATCCGGTAAACTTAAACAATCAAACAAAACAACATCACAAAAAAAACACAAGAGCCTAATGAAAAAGAACCATTACGTTTTCAGGAGTTAATGGAGTGCGGTTGGAGAACGAACAAGGGAAGCTTATGGTGGAAGGAGAGGGAGTGGATGTACTTGCTCTTGCCCAAACTCTGAAGAAGAAAGTAGGCAAAACTGAGATCATCAAAGTTTCTTAATAACTCCAATCCCTTTTTACACAACAATACCCTTATATCTAATTATTCTAAGTGGTTTTCTGGTTTCATGATGATGTGTTCTTGGGGCAACATTTGACATGCTTTCTATTGCGTTTGTGTTTACGGTTTCTAGTTTATGGATGATATTTCACTTGTTTTGAAAATCAGTTGTTGGATGAACTCTGTTGCATGATGAAGTTGCAGATTTATGAACATTCCATATAGCAACGGTTGTTAAACTTTACATAAAAATGTTGTTGTGACAGCTTTGGATCATATACAACACCGCCCTTGCTTAGATGCATTATCATGCCCCACAAAAAAAAAAAAACTAAACCAACCAAAACGATCTCTACTACTACAATGGTATACTAGATTAGATCCTAGATTTATCAATGCAGTTTATTCATTATCTAGCAGTTAACTACTCCCTTAAGCAGATCTTTTGAGCTTGGATAACTTTGTCAATGCCTCTTCTAAGGGCTCACTGATGATTTCGTCTTTCCTACCCTGGATAAAAACCCACAAAGCAAGAAACCACAAAACAAACAAACAAACTCAGCTTTCTTGCAATACAAGATGCACTTGATCCCAAGCTTGATGAACTCAACAAGAAAGCTTATCCATTTATATAAAATATACATTAACCAATTGTGGAATTAGGCGTCTCACTTAGCAGTCATTTTAGCTCTTCCAGTGTAGAGTCTGTAGACTCTGGTTGCGCCATCTCCAAACCAACGATTGAGAACAGAAGCGCTCACTGTTTGGCTTCAAACCCATTAAAAAATTTTTTTTCTGTGTGTCATGAAACAACCTCCTAATCTGATCCACGCTTGCTGGAATCAATGTCACTGGACATCGCTTGTACTGTTAGCAAAAGAAGACCAACATAAGCTTTTCTATCGAGGGAGTGCTTACTGGGAATAGAGAGAAAAGAATTGGAGAACTTACCTGTGAAACATACTTGAATACACAAGAATAGCAGAAAACAAATCCAGAGACTGTTACAACTGACAAGTTTGCACGTTTTTGCGAGCATAACGCGCAGAGAGTCCTGTCAGGAGGTAGAGGGATTCCTTCTTTAGCCACCTGTTTGAGAGAACCAAAAAGCAGTTACAAAGTTGACCGAGCTATAGAACATTGGTTTCAGTTGCTACCAATTGTTATGAATACCTTTGGGGATGGAGGAGGTGGTGGTGGAGGGTACACGGTAGGAGCTGTCAATCTCTCTTCAGCTGATTGATACCACCACTCCATCATCTACAAAACCAAAACAAAGAATGAGACACTTATGTTCAAATAGCATATCTATGTGATGAAAAATCTACTGAAGAGACAAAGAAGCCAAAACATTCGTAAACAGGGAAGAGTATGGGCACTTACTTTAAAGATAAAAACTGCTGCAATTAAACCGGTTTGGGCGTAATCAAGCACTGCATATGAACAGCTGAGAAGTGCCCCTTGCACTGTCTAATTCAATATTCATAACAGTATTGTCAGACATTAGATCATTAATTAATGTGTAAGCAGTAGAATGAATCAGCTTATCTCATTCCTTAAATTACAGGAAGATTAAGATAAGTGAAAGTCTTACTTTTAGCCATGGAGGACCACGAAGTCTCTCACGCTCATGGTTTCTTATCTTTGAAATTCTTGAAGATGTATCCATCTATCTTGGCATCAAAGTAGGAAAAAAACAAAACCAAAACCAAAAAAATATGTTAGACATTATACATGTGATTTTACAGAAGTTTTTATAGGTCTAGTCAATGATCTTCTTGCAGAAATTTCAAGAAAAAATAAGGAAGAATGTGGATACCAGTTCTTGTCCTGTAGCTCGACAAACTTGAACTCCAAGAGCTTGAAGGCCAAGGGAATAAAATCCAGTAGCGTCTAGTAGATATAAGAGCTGGTAAGTGAATGATAATCCTGCACAGCATAGCACAGTAGATATAACTCCAGGAATGAAGCTCAACTAGTTAAACTAAGAACTACTCCTAGCTATTATAAAGAACCATCAGCTAAGCTAATACATGCTCTCCATGAACAAATGCATAAGTACATTACTCAGAACTCCACCCAAAAATGGGACTAAAAGTATGGATTGTGATTTCAATTTAGAACATGAAGCTCAACAAGATAAACTAAGATCTCCTCTTAACTATTATAAAGAATCACCAGCTAATAAAAAATCCAAATTACCTTCACTTGATGCATGCATCAGAGGATAGCACACAGCTACAAACTTCGAACAGAAAGCTCCTGATCCCCACTATCCCCTCTTGAAACAACTGGCTCCTCCCCTGTGAAAAAGTCAGCTTCATCAAACCCTTGATCCTCTGCTCCCCATAAACTCTCCCGGAGCCTAGCTTCCCTCTCCTTGTTATATATACCATGCAACTTCGACTTAAAATACGGTAACACAACCTACAAAGGCACAACCTTTACGGCATTAACAAAACACACTCAATTACAAAAACTTTGCATTTAAGATAGAGACAGTACCAGAAACACAACAGAGAGGATCCTCTGGCGTTTCTCTAAACCAGAACCTTTGCATAATCTCAATCTCAATCTCACTGACTTCCTCTTTAAACCATACAATGATTCAGCAAACGAAGCATCTGCAAACAAACAACTCATTAAAAAAAAACTAAACTTTATACACATTCACACTCCTTCAAGCACAAACACATTATATTCAGAATCCAACCTGTGGTTCGTAAGCTATGTCCTTCGAGGATAAGCATCAGAGCAGCAAAGAACTCATCCTCGTAGTCTAAGATTCTGTGAAGAAACGATCTTCTCAATGCAAAAACCTACAAAAAAAAAACCAACGAACATGAATATGTAATAGAATCTCAAAGCTAAGAAGGAGGAAGAGTTATTTGAATTTTACGCCGAGGGAGTATGTGAGAGCGGCGCGGAGGCTAGATGGAAGCTGCTGAGCTGCAGCCATCTCGAAGAAGGTAGGGCGCGTGCCATCACCTCCCACCTGAAACAGCATCTTCTTCTTCTTCTTCTTCTTCCTCTTCTTCTTTTTAGTCAGTGATGATGATTACTTGATAAAGGCGAGACCTTTAGCTTTCTCCAGAATTGCAGAAATTTTGTGAAATAATATTATTTCGAGAGAGAATAATAATAATAATATTATTACGTCGTAAAGCCACGTCAGCAACATTACAATAGCTGACTCGTCAGCCGACAGTAGTCCAACTAGACAACGATTTGTCCATGTCATCTCATCACCAATTAAAAATTGATTAATCGGGTCTCTGCTGATGCGAGTAGGTTCGGTTTTGGTTCAGGAATTTCGGTTTGTGTATTTCAATTTTTGGTTTCTGGTTTTCTTGGTTTTAGAATTTAACAACTTTTAGTTATTTACAAAATTTGGTATGATTTTGGTTTTGATTATTTAAGTTTTTTGGTTTGGATAGCAAAATTTAAGAAACTAGCTAATATCTCAAAAAAAAATTGGATTTAGTTCGGTTTCGATTCTTAAGATAATTTTGGATAATACAGATGAAAACATGGAATAATTAGTGTTTTTATATTAAATATTGGATAATTTGGATTGTTCAAATAAAATTTTGGGTAAAAACTATTCAGATAATTTGGACTTTCAAGTATTTCGGTTCATAAACATTATTTTTAGGATATTTAGGTTTGATTCTGGTTCGATTTTTGTTTTTGGTTCGAAATATATAAGAACCGTCTAAATATTTATGAAATATGACTTGGTTTCGGTTATTTTGATTCTGTATGGTTTAATTTTTTGTTCCGGATAAATGTGTCCATTCCCTAGGTGTGAGTTTCACATTAAGCAACAAGAGGAAGAGCAATGAACACGTTTTTGTAAATGCAATTACAAAACCTAACTTTAGTTCCAAGAGAAACATGTCTCCTATACAAAAAGAAAGTTCAAGTCCAAAGTCACTAGGTCAGTGTCATAACTTCCAATTTCTGCAGCCAGGATATGTCTTTAATCTTCTCTAACTCGTTTCTTAGTAGCCCCAGAAGGATATCCGCTCTGATCCAATGTGCTAGAACCACCACTCTGCAGTCTCTCAGTTACTGATGCTTGTGAAAGGTTTGGTGATGGAGCTGAAGAAGTGTCAGCTTCTGGCATTGATGATGTGCCAGAAGAAGAACCAATTTTCTTCTCTTGCATCTTCTGTTGTTGTTTCTCAATCATCATCTGGAGATACCGACCTTGTTCCTCAATTTGTAACTGTAACGTTCTTTGGACCTGGCATTGTAATAATACACACATCATAAGATAAAACCTAAACACTAGGAGTCAGAAAAGGAAGAGTATAAGCTCCTTTTGACGCTGTTGGAATCACATACCTCAAGTTGCTCATGGAGTTTTTTCTGAACTTCCATCTGTAACCGTAGAGCTTCAGTGATCTCAATGCTCCTGAAGAAGAAGAAGAAGAATACAAAGTACAAAATCGTCAGTATTAAGTAACAAACTTCCTTGTGTTTACATAGTTTGTTCTGACAGAAAGAACTGAAGTTTATAGCTTACGTCTTCAAGTCAAGAGATTTGATATCTTCAATGGTCTTCAAAGTCTTCAGTGGAGGTTTTTCTGTTCAAAACAAGGAAAGCAAATTTAATATAAAGACTTGTTTCCTCACACACAAAGTCTATTAGATTGCATCAAAGCTATTTCCAAAGTAACATAACCAAAGGCTTTAGTAAGCAAGTGAGAAGAGAGCTTGATTCATTGGATACCTGTATCTATTGAAATCTCCGGTTTATACCTAGCCGTTCTGTATTTCTGGAGAGAAGCCAAACAATACAAAGACAGCTCCAATTAAAAATGTGATGAGCTAAAGAATACAAACTAAAAAGAACAAATACTAACCTGCAAATGGCTTTTGACATGGTAAATAGTCAGCCCCGGGCTATTGATGAGCTTCAGTACAGCCTTAGGTGTGGCTCCTATGGTTTTGCAGTTATAAGCAATAATAAGTTTTAGAACTAAAATGAGAAGAGAGAGAAAAGAAAAGGGTGGCTCACGCACGTTCACTACCGCCGAGCTGATTGATAGCATCAACAAACGCTTCATGGAGTTCAGGTGTCCAACGCATTCGTTGCTTAGACGTCATTGAACTAGCTTGTGGGCTTTTGGCACTCGATGAATCCACCTGATGCTGAGTACTGACTACTATCTCTTGCCTAGCTATATCACAAGAGGGTGTTGGTATCTGCAACACATCATGAGAGCTTTTCTTAATAAGAATCTTTAAGCCAGTGATTTAGCTGCAGAAACAAACCTTTGAATCTTGGTTGAGGACATTAGGATCACCTAGAAGCTCCGACCAATTAGGTTCCAGACCATCATCGACAGAGATCATCTGATTGGCCCAGTCTGGCCATTCACTTTTAGCTCTGCTGCTGCTCTCTCCTTGTGGAGGAAAGTCAAAGAACCCCTGAAGCTGGTCCTCAGGCCAGCTCATATCTCTCTGCTCTTGAGGTTGATTAGTCACCGGCAATGATTGCGTTTCCACGGATTGTCTGGTCTGGGAGGAGCTTCTTTCTTGAGCTGAAACGTACGTGCCATTGCAGTATCCAGAAGAAGTGCCACCAGAAGCCAGAGGAAACACTTGACAAGGTACAGGGTTGTTCATCGGTTCCTGTCCTGATGATGAAACCCACAAAGAGTTAGGAAACTTATGGTGATGGTATCTCTCATCTAGTGTTGTGGGAATAAGAGGAAAAAAGGAAGACATGGCGGTTGGTGGAAAACCGAAATCTCCAGTTAGTGTCATAGAGGAAAGATTAGCTACAAATATTAACAGAGAAGTGTATATTGGCTTTAGCAAATGAAATGAGACTCACTATCAGTAACTTATATACACACAAAATGAATCTAAAGAACTGTTGATTAATTCCCTTGCCATAATTGATTTTTTCTTCCTTTCAAAAAAAAAACATTCTCAAAGAATATTCTTCACTTTTGGTTTTGTGTTGGATCATAAAAGAAAAATCTAAGCTATTTACTTTAACAAATATTAACACAAGAGGAAAGACTAGAAAGGAACAAGAAGAAAATGCTTAGATTCTTATCCAAAACAAAAACTTGTTTCAGCCAGGAAGCTATCATGGAAATGACAGATGCATCAAAATCAAAATAGTGGACCACAAAATAAGATATTGGAATCAAATGCAAGCAACTGGGAAACGTCCCAATTGGGAAAAGAACTAAAAAAAAAGCAATATGGCTTTTGGTAAACCACAGAGACAATCAAAGGATTAGAGTCATTATGAGCACATTTTATCATTCAATCAATCAACCCCTTATCATCAAAATTGACACCCTCCTGAAGGAACAAGAATCTTACAGACAACCAAATCGAATAGAAAATAGCTTGACCAGTGAATAGAAACGATTCTTAGATCATAACAAAGTCACAATCATAAGATTGAACCTTCTTATCCTCCATGAAAAAAAATCATACCTTTTGCTTTAAAATTTTCAAGAAAAAAAAAACAGAACATAGGGCCAACAAAATTGAAGAGAAACAGCAAAGTTAATCACTTTAAGCTGATTCAAAATCTTGAGATTATACTTTCTTATCCTCCATGAACCAATACCACATCAACAAGAGACAATAAATGAACATAATCAGCAAATTTAATGACTTTAAGCTGAGCTAAAAAAAAAAAATCAATAACAGATCAAACGGACAATTAGTTAGTGTTCATTTCTCTTCCCTCCACAATCATAAAGAACAAAAAACCAATCAGCTAACTCTCTGAAGAGACACACACCGATGTCTAAGAATGCCGACAGTGAGTAAATGGATTATAGAATCTCCTCACAACCAAAAAAAGGAAAGAAAAGACAGAATCTTCTTACCCGACCAAGCAACACAGAATCCAATACCAAAAGGGCTTTTAATCCTTGAATGATTGAACTAAACCAAAAAAAATTGTCTTTTTAACTATTTGTCTTCTCGATTTTCCCAAACAAAACAAAACTATTTTTCTCTTCCTGAATTATTTGAGAAGACTATAAAAGGAGATTCATGTAGAGCAGAGTCAATCAATAGATGTTTCTCTGCCGTAGAGGATTACGAAAGGCCGTGTTATAATATGTAGCGTATGGGGTCCATCTGATGTTTGCTTCTATTTTGATTGGTCGAGTGTTGCTCGGTGCTTATAACGTCAAGGCACTACCCAATATTCATTTTTAGACATTTTCATAATGTTTGACCTAACCTAGTAGTAGTTTTAAATTTGTTTGATTTAATTGATCTTCTATTAACATTATACAAACTCTGATCGACTGAAAGTGATAGAAGAAAATTATTTAGGCTCATTTTACAGGTTCAACTAAAGAAAATAATACAGATAACGTAATAATAATTCATCATTCCGCATCGTATTGGGCTTTTATTGGGCTGATCAGACTCATTATAACTCGAGCATTAAAAGTTTATTTTGGGCTAAAAACTATACTCATAGAGAATCAAAGCCCGAACTAAACCAGAGGAAGAACAATTCATGTTTACTTGTATTCCGATTAACCGAACCAAACCAGAGGAAGAACCGGTCCACATATCTTTTGTTTGATTTGACACAGAAATTAAAATCTCACAGGCAAAATTAAATGTTGAACAAAACCATAATAACTAGAATAACGATTAAGGCATAACACAAGTCTAAGACAAAAACAAAACATCCTCAACAGAGGTTTGATAAAACGTTCAAGCAACACAAAAGAGAGATGGATCTTAAACGATGGCGTTAGCAGCACTAGCGATCCTTGGCCAAAGGTCAGCACACTCCTTCCCGATAGGTCCAGTGATAGCAGATCCTATACACATTGTACACAAACAGAGAGTTCATCAGCTACCAAGATTAACACGATTAACTCAAAATCAAATAAACAAGAACCTCTTACCTTTCATTTCACCCTTGGGATTGACAATGACACCAGCATTGTCTGCAATCAACAACCAACTTTGATTAGACTTTCAACCAATAATAGATGAAGACATGATATAGAAATGCTTACCCTCGAAGTACATGAAGACACCGTCCTTTCGGCGCCATGGCTTCCTCTGCCTAACGATGACAGCTGGCAGCACCTTCTTACGTAGATCCGGTTTACCTTTCTTCACGGTAGCCATGACCATGTCACCAACACAGGCGGATGGGAGACGGTTGAGACGACCCTTGATACCTTTGACGGAGATGATGTAGAGATTCTTGGCTCCGGTGTTGTCAGCACAGTTCACGGTGGCTGCCACTGGAAGACCCAGTGACATCCTGAACTTGTTTCCAGAGGTTCCTCCTCTTCCTATTAACAATTAACAAAAACATCACAGATGAGCAACACTATTAAACAATAAACAAAAATAAAAAATGAGAAACACTATAAATCAACCTAAGTAGCAGACATAAGGTTAGGTAGGATCTCAACATATGGTTCGTGACAAAGTTTATATACGTAATCCTTGAAACTAATCACAATCACGGCAGTACACATTGATGGTAACGCAGATTCAGCTTTATAAACGACAATCAATCATGAAAGGTGCTAATCACTAGATCTTCATTATGAGAGGACAAGGTAGCACAAGCGAGCGTATGAATAAGAAGTCTTGACATAAGGAAGAGATTGTTACCTCGCTTCGACATGGTTGCAGCTCTTGTTGGGGAAGAGCTCGACGGCAGTGAGGAGGCGGTATATAAGTTGTTATGCTAGGGCTTACTACAACTATTTCATGCTGACCTGGATAGTGATTATGGGCCCAGAGAAGCTTACCCATAAGCCCAATAGGGCAATACAGATTACAATCTATTATGGGCCCGAAAAGCATACCAATTAGGCCTATAATGCAATACACAGATATTACCATTTTTTCTCAGTTATCTTCACACTCTACTTGCGAACCAGATGGCATGTTTGAAAGTTGATTGTAACAATGCATCATTGTAATATTAACCAATACATGCTTTACACCTCAGAACCTTAAAAGGAGCCATAACCAATTTATTTCTTATAAGAAGACCTTAATGTTAATATATTTGACATTAATGAAATCTCTAAGAACCGTTAACAGTGAGTTTCTTTGGTTACCCAACATAACTCTTATTCGTGTCTAAACAAATCTTTTGTCAGCTAACTGAGAAGAATCTGCTCAGTTCAGATAATCCTACCTAAAGAAAGGGGATACTCTCAAGTGAAGAGGTGTGGCGAACATAAGGCTTCTCTCTTGAAATTAAGCAAGCAGCTCAGGATGGATCAAAGTGTATGTGTGTTATTATGTTTTACTCTGATGTTCAGCCTCATTTTCTTTTTAATGCCACCGCTTTGGAACCTGCGTTACAACATTTCTCCGTGTTAGTAAACACTCGACGACTAAATCATTCACTAAAAAGCTTTGGAGAGGACAAACTATTTGATAAGCGACAACTGATACCCATCTTGTCTCAAGACTAGGAAAAATTTCTCACCTGCTTGTTTTTTAGCAGGAACAGCCTTTCTTCTTTCTCCCGACTTGCCTCCAGATCCTGACATATATCCCAACATAATGCACCTTTAGCCAAGAAAACTCAGTTTTCCCTGAACCAATGTATTTTACGAAATGTTTGGTATCTCTTACCGAACAAAACAAGTTCTAACTTAGAATATGTGTGCATACTAAGGATGCAAGCCAATGCTCTGTCATAAATATTTGAATTACGAAGGCAATGTCTAAAGATAACTGACCTTTTGGCTTTTTGTCTCTGCATAATTCGCTTCCGCAGCAACATCTAAATGCCTTCACGGGATGACTTTCATCATGGAAATCTATCAAGTAATCCTGCGCATTCAAAAAACACGGGTTATTTGAACGGAGTATGTGTATAACTCAAGAGTAAATAACATTACGTGTTTGGTCCATCTCGTTCGCGGAGTCATATACAAACAAAGCAGATATATATATAAAATGGCAAAATCAATATCATGTCTAGTTGTTTAGCTTCAGTGACATATCCACAGTTGCGTGCTTACCCATGTCAGTTCATCCATGGCCTTCACGTCTCGAATGGTAAAAAAGGCAATCTGCACATGACCAAACCCAAAATCCTTAAGCTCGCTGAAAACTTACTTTAACAATCAGTGCCTTGATCATGCTAAGAGTGAGGAAATCATATACTTACATGATAATAATGTCTGTCAGGAGTCTCTATTTGTACCGGAATATCAATCAAGTTTGCATCCTCACATCTGCATCAACAGTAGAGTTCATAAGAAGATAAAGCACGAAAGAAACAAAGCATAATGAGAGTTGATTGGTACTACCTGTGATTGACAAACCTAGCGACATTCCCACAGACTGTGGCATCCAGGCAGAGAGCTTCTTCATCTTTCAAATCCTTTTCAGAACCCCAGTCTGCATCCAGAGTTACAGGATATGTATGCCGTTCACTAGTAGATCTTATATTCCGATCGTACAACTCCGTATTGGTCAATATTTCACCAATGTATTCACAAACAAAGGTTCCTTTCGGCAAGTCTTGCAGTGTTCTAATACCCCATCCTTTCCCTTCTTGTGTAAAGTAAACCTGGAACATGAAAGCATCAAGACATGAAGAAGTGTTCATCATATAGGAACTAAAGTAGCATCTCCGAGACATGTTGTTACCTGGAGTTGGCACCTTATCCCTCTCTGCACCACTCGATTCCCACACATCATATCACATCCACATTTTCTCCAACACTCCTTAATAAACTTCCTGATCAAATGTCCTTCACACTTTCCATCATCCCTCTCCAAAGGGCAGTCTTGGCAGTAAAACTTACTGAAGCTATCAGGCGCCTTTTTCATCTTAAGACAAGTATCCAAAAACTCCTCCTTTAGCAACCCATCTTTACTATACGCATACTCTCCGCCGGTTTCACGAGCACAAGCACACGGAAAGTCCGCTAAAAGACAGTCCCCCTTACAGCTCACGCAACAATCGTCATCAGAAATTCTAGCCAGAGACACATGGACATAAGCACTTTGGTAGACAATGTTGTGAGGGATGTAAGTAAACTTGGGGACATGCTCAGTCCCAACCTCATCAACCAGAGATATCTCAACGCTCTCTGAGCCTTTCGTGATGTCACGAATAATCGTTTTATATTTCTTATTGCGAACAACACCGTTGCTAGGATGCTTCTGAGCTTCCTCAGTGGACGAGCCTGAGGCTGCGGAACGGGTTTCGTATTTTCTTTTCAGAGTAGCAGGAGAGTCAGTGCCCACAACAACATTCTTCCCTTGCTTCTTCAGAGCACCACTAGGAGCAGAGTCAAAGACATGCTTCCCTCTGTTGGCATTAGATAAAGTTTCGTTTTTTTTCTTATCCTCTTCTTCTTCTTCTTGTTCATCGTCGAGAGAGTAGATAGCATCGATCAATGCGGTGTAGTTATCAAGTTTGATGAGAGTCCAATTCTCACCGTTCTCTTGGAGCAGCTTCTTGAGCACTGAGAGTGTCTTCTCATCGGGGATTTTGAGTTCTCTTGTTGTCTCACAAGCTTTGCGTACTCTCTCGTCAGTGAGTAACAGAGGCTGCATATCGAGATCACTCTACACACCGAACTTTTTACGCAAAAAAAAAATTAATAAAAAATCATCACTATTAAAATCCAATTAAGTTATCAACAATCAAAGCATATTCTCACTAAATCGAATAAGCACAGAAACAAATCTCAATCGATTCGATTCGATTCGATTCGAAGCGAATGCAGAATCATCATCAAATCAATGAGGAGAAAAGTTTAGCTTGCAGAGAAGGAAGGAAAGAAGAACCTCAGTGGTTGGTTGGGGGAGAGTGAGTAATTGAAGCGGAAGCTTCTCGAATTGAATTGAATTGCATGCAGAGAGAGGAGATCGAACTTTGTGTGAGACTCGGAAAAAGAAATTATAAATTAAAAAAAAATATTACTAAAAAAGTAAATGGATCCGATCAATGCACAGAGTCAGAGAATCCGATTCACGGCGGAGTACACTGTTTGTTTAGATTTTTTCTTCTTTTGTCTTTCTTACTGAAGAGACTGTGTTTATTATGTTTGTAGGCCCATATACCTGAGAGGCCCAAATAAAATCTTTTCTTTTAAAACGGCGTGGTATTGTACTCAAATTTGGAACACTCTTTCACATCGGTTAAGGTCACATTTAGACTACAATTTCCAGTTAATTTGGATTTATATAGTTCAGTTGACCACAAGCGCCATTTATCAATGGACCACATAAGTTATTCTCCTATGCTTTTGAAACAACTTAATGACTATCTCACGTCTATGAACTTATAATTAATATGATATGATCATGGAAAGCACCAAGGACTGAAAGCATGAACCTGAACCTGAAGAGCTTGTAGCTGAGGATGCAACCTTGAAGAACATTTGGAAACAAGAAGAATACATTAGTCTTGGCCGAAGCTTGATCATCCAAGACACCTTAACCATCATTCAAGCTACTCCACCTTCAAGCTAATCATCATCTAGGCAAGTAGCTTGTGTGTGCTCTTTTCCTAACCTTTGGTTTTGTCCCACTGGATTTTCCAAAGGAAGGTTTTTAACGAGGCCACAAGTCTACTTCTCCTATCTCCTAGATGATTGATCTTGGTCTGTCCACATGAAGACCTGATCTTATATTTTAAGCTATGCTTTTATGTTATTTAGTTTTCGAAAAACTCTAGTCTTTGTTGTGTTTCCAAGGGAGCCTTTGTCTTTATTTCCCTTGTATTTTCGAGACCTTGTGCATGTACAAGGCTTCTCCTTTATATTCTGGTCGTGGCCCCTTGTATCAGTATCCATCTTTTTATCAAAAACCTTTGTTTTCTCTTTTCTTCTTGCTTGTCGAGTTGATTGAGTGTTGGTGTGTAATATCCAACTTCTGGTGTGTAATATCCAGAGACTAAGGGCTCTAGTTTGGTGTGTCATATCCAATCTATTGCCTAGGAGTATCAAGGAGCCTTTCCGCAGCCTCTTGTGTCACCATTCGATCCACATACCTTGAGAAACTTGAGTCTTTTGATTCGTTTCTGCAAGGATTATCCCATCTGTTCCAGAGCATCATCCTAGGATCTCACCAAGTGGTATCAGAGCAACTCTGGAAGGGAAGTGTTTGTTTTCTCTCTGATTTTCGATTTGTCTCTTCATATTCATGCTAAGAACTGATAGATCTGTGTTGTGGCTGTCGAAATCTGATAGATTAGGTTCTCTGATTTCGTTTTTGTGTTTAGACTTTTCATATTCTTGCAGAGAAATCAGATCTATGTTTACTTGTGTAAAATCTGTGTGATCTGTTTCTGTTTGAGTGATCAATCTATTTCGATCTGTTCTTTACATCATAGATCAGTGATTGTTGAATATTATATCATCATCTGTTGATTCTGATCTGTTTTGTTTAAATTTCGAAATTGATCTGAGAAGTTTAGATTTTAATCTCGATTTGAAATCTATTTTTGTTACAAGTTGATTGTTTGTTTTCTCTGTAGAACTTGTTACTGCTGTGTGTTGTTTTCTGTCTCAGGTACAATGGCAGGAGATCAGAAAGGAAAACTCACTAAGGAAGAAAGGCTGTTACTTAAATATATGAATGCTCAAATGCAGCAGATGTTGGATACCAACATGGGTGAATTTCGAAAGGAGCTTAGACAAAAGTTTCTGCAGCAAACTGATGATCTTAGGCAGCAAAATAAAAAGAGAATGGACAAACAAAAGCTTGAGCCTAGACCACCAGATTCTGTTCCAAACGAATCAAGCAAGCATAAGTGGTATAAGGAAGAGGAAGCAGGACGTGGACAACAGTCTTACAAACAGCCAGCCCACACTTTGAGCAGACCTCATCAAGCTTCTCGCATTCCTAAATCAAATATTCATTCTTCTTACAATCAAATTGTCACTAAGTCTCAACTTTATGTTTTTACAGGGGAAGGTGATTATTTGAAGTGGGAAAGAACAATGGAGAAGTGGCTGTGCTACAACAAAATCCTGAAGAGAGATGCCTTGGCTTATGTAATGTCTCAGCTCAAAGGAAACATTTATAAATGGTTGCTGCAAGAAGAAGATGATCGCAGGTACTACAAGGAACCAGCTATCACCACTTGGGAAGATCTGAAGTTCCTACTAAGGAAGAAGTATGCATCCAAAGGCCACACTTCTCTGAAATCTCCAATGAAGGAAGTCACATCTAGCAAGGCAGTAACCTGTTACATCAAAGAGAAAACCGTTAAACGTTCATGGTTCAGTGAAAAGGATAAGAAGGAGTTGTTACAAGTAATAATGGATGTTGAGAAGCAAGTCAAAAGGACCTACACACCACGTCCATCCACTGAAACAAAGCACCAGGAACCAGTTACTACTGTCTCAGAACTCAAAAATGCAGGATCAGACTCAGCTGCAACAATTCAAGAAGTCCAAACCGAAACATCTATGCAAAAGGAAAAATCTGAGACAGAACAAGAGTGTTCTCTTTTCTTATCTCAATCTGAATTGAATTTCAATAATTCTTGTGATGAGCTAACTTGTCTTAAACCGGTGCAACCGAGTAGAATTGTTTCAGTGTCACAGGTTGCAAAAGAAGACTCAGCAGAAAAAGAACCAGAGAGTACAACACAAGAGGAACAACAGAAAAACTTGCAGACAGAATCAGCTCATGAATCTTTGTCTTATGATCTGCAAGAGCACTGTAAGGAGTTTAATATGGTTGCTTCTGTGCCTAGAATGTTTGTTAAAGTGAGTACTGAAGTCATAAAACGTTTTGGTCTTGACAAAGTAAAAGATTTTTGTGTTTCAAATTCTGTTTTTGATAACATGTTTAAATCTTTTAAAGAACTTAAACCAGAAATCATCTTTGATCAAAAACGTTTTCAAAATCAAAATAATAACATTTCTGGTCATATTCCGAGTTTTGATCATTTTCTGAAACATGGCAAAAGTTTTGATCATTTTGAAAAGGTTTTAGAGCTTGAATTGAAACATTCTGATTTCTGTTTGAAACCTTGTGATTCATTTGTTAGAACTGAAGAAAGAAGTTTTGTTACGAACTTCCATGTGCATAAACTGATCCTTGATAATTCTTTTGTTTCTGCTTATGAATTGAATGAACCTAAGAAGTTGCAGGAACCGAAATTGCATCAATCTGATTTTAGATTTAAATGTGTGAAATCTGCAAAGTTCTCTAAGTTTGAGCTTGATAATGATTCTAAACATGTAGGTTGGTTCTTTGATGATATTCTAGTGTATAACACTTTCTTTGATAAACCTGCTGCACAATTGAAACTAGATATCACTGATTCTGAATGTGTGAACTTGAACCTTAATGATATTTGGGTCTACAATACTTCCTTTGATATGATAACACACTTGACTTGTCCAAAAAGAGCTGAGAAGTGTACAGGTAAAAAGAGGGGCTATACTGATGAGTCCTTGGCTAAGCTGGAGATGCAACAATCAAATCTTGGAAGCTGTCTAGCCGTCAACTTTGACATAGGAGCAGTCCGAGGATCATATCTCAGCAACCCGAAGGAATTAAGCAACAAACTCAACTGCTATGGAAACTACACTCATCAGGGTCTCACGTCGAATTGGAATCTTGTCGAAAGCTTCTCTTATGAAAGAGTTATGGATTCTACAAGTCGGGTTATTCTGTGTTTGCTTTGTTTGAATTTTTCTGAGTATAGAACATCTCAATCATATATATGGCGACCAGGTGAGCATGCTAAG
Source organism: Brassica napus (assembly GCF_020379485.1). Taxonomy (NCBI): domain Eukaryota; kingdom Viridiplantae; phylum Streptophyta; class Magnoliopsida; order Brassicales; family Brassicaceae; genus Brassica; species Brassica napus. The sequence goes on along the minus strand of NC_063438.1, from coordinate 27,880,398 downwards.
GTAACCAATCATGTTTTCAAGAGTTCTTTTATTGATTACACAGATATGATGCACTTGTTTTTGTCAAAAGAGTCATGTGCAGATTATATGGAAGCTTTGAAGCATGCAAAGACAAAGAACAAGCATGAGGAAGACAAACGTTTCAAGCCGCCTGATCTAAGCCAGGAGAGACATCAGGACGTCACTTGCTTCATCCTCATCAAAGAAGCACCTCCAGATGCAACATACAAGCCAAAACCGATAAAATACAACTTTGGGATAATACTCTTACTCTATGATGTTTTTGCTTGTGTTCACTTATCTTGTTTCAATGTATCAGGTTTAAGTAATGCCTCAGGAGTAAGGAGAGCCAAATGGATCAGTCCCTTCTACCTAATAGAAGCAGTCAGCGACAATGCCTATCAAAGAGGCTTGCAAGGTAAGTGTAATCTGATTATAAACTCTGATGTTACTGACTTGGTCCCTTCTATTGCAGGTAACACAGATTTGAGGACAAATCTTTTTGAAGTGGGAGGGGATGATATGATCATGGAAAGCACCAAGGACTGGAAGCATGAACCTGAACCTGAAGAGCTTGTAGCTGAGGATGCAACCTTGAAGAACATTTGGAAACAAGAAGAATACATTAGTCTTGGCCGAAGCTTGATCATCCAAGACACCTTAACCATCATTCAAGCTACTCCACCTTCAAGTTGATCATCATCTAGGCAAGTAGCTTGTGTGTGCTCTTTTCCTAACCTTTGGTTTTGTCCCACTGGGTTTTCCAAAGGAAGGTTTTTAACGAGGCCACAAGTCTACTTCTCCTATCTCCTAGATGATTGATCTTGGTCTGTCCACATGAAGACCTTATCTTATATTTTAAGCTATGCTTTTATGTTATTTAGTTTTCGAAAAACTCTAGTCTTTGTTGTGTTTCCAAGGAAGCCTTTGTCTTTATTTCCCTTGTATTTTCGAGACCTTGTGCATGTACAAGGCTTCTCCTTTATATTCTGGTCGTGGCCCCTTGTATCAGTATCCATCTTTTTATCAAAAACCTTTGTTTTCTCTTTTCTTCTTGCTTGTCGAGTTGATTGAGTGTTGGTGTGTAATATCCAACTTCTGGTGTGTAATATCCAGAGACTAAGGGCTCTAGTTTGGTGTGTCATATCCAATCTATTGCCTAGGAGTATCAAGGAGCCTTTCCGCAGCCTCTTGTGTCACCATTCGATCCACATACCTTGAGAAACTTGAATCTTTTGATTCGTTTCTGCAAGGATTATCCCATCTGTTCCAGAGCATCATCCTAGGATCTCACCATAATAGGATAGTAACAAGTGGATGCCATAATCTTTCCACAAGTTTTTCAGAATTTATATAAGTGTTGAAAGATTTATATATAAGGTGACATATATAACTTTTACGGAAAATTATTAATCAAATACAAATATTTCACATTATTAATCATCTCACTATTGTGTAATATTCCCAACCGAATTTGAAAGCTTTCATTGTGAAGCAAATGGTAAGAAGCAAAATTCTTTGGTTGCTTTAACAAAAACAAGGACCAGCAAAATTTTCCCAACGTCTCTCCGATGTAGACCTTCTATTCAACAATCTGCAATACAAATTTGAATATTCCATCGATATTATTTTAGTTACTCAACTCATTTTTTTTTTGTTTTGCTAACATACTCAACTCATTTATCTCTTACTATAGGTAATTAGTAGCTAATTCCTAGCAGTCATCATTTGTAACTTTTCTTCATACCTATTGTTTTTTTTGGACAAATTCTTTATACCTATATTGTTAAACTTCTAATTTTCAGCTGTATGAGTAATACTGATCTATATTATAGATAAACTTAAATAAAAGAAAAGTAATAGATTAAACGTACCATCTCCTTTTCTACGCAAGCTCTTGAGGAACAAGAAGAAAATAGCAACAAAGACCAAAGCCGCGACTCCTCCTACAACTATCGCCAACGACTTCCCCGTGCTTGTTTTTCCCCCTTCCTCTGCCAAAACAAAAATATATCTTACCAACTTATATTTGTTTGATTATCTAAGTTCAAGTTCGGTTTGACTTGAAAACAACTATTGCAAATTAAAGTTATTGTTTATTGATTATATATATAACACATAATCCTCTTATTTACTCGGTTTGGCTATACTAAAGTTGAGTATGTAAATTTGTTAATCAGTTTATAAATAATAATAAATCGTTTTTGGTAAATATTTATATTGAAATAAGTGATCATATTAATGCGTTGAGACGTATTTGCATTTGTACATATATATACATGCATACGTACCGTGGTATGAATCACCGGGATATTCATGCGGGTTATACGTATACCCAACGTAACACCCTTCCAAGTATATTTGACTGGCGGTGGACCACGGACACTCTTCTGCCGCTGCTGCCGCGGCCGCACTGACGCACTCGCCGCAATCACAGGCTTCAACGTGGCCGTCGCATTGAGCCACAACGTGCAAGAGCTTGTAGCTTTCCTCGTAGAACCCGTGCCCGTCAACGACTCCTGTTTCGGCAGCTGTGAGTGCCACCGTTCTCATCTCTTCGAATCCGACGAGCGTCTCCGCCGTAGCTCCGTCACATATCTTGTGGATGAGACCTCGTTCCGGTGTTTCCAATAACTTGTAGTTATGATGATTAGCTTCTCCGAAAACGAAAGCAACAAGTAAATAGTGTTGGAAAAAAATACTATAAAATGTTATCAAGAGATAGCATTTATATTTACGTAAAGGTCCATTTCCTAGCAAATTCACATTTAAATAAATCATTCAGCCCTTCAGTTTTTACATCAAACAAAGTTATTAAATATACAATGTAATACTTACGAGAAGTAGGGGTATCAACATGTTCAATTTCGTACACCATGTGACATCCTCGGAGATGAACCCGAGCTGACGTGGCATTTCCACACAATCTAGACGAAATATCACGAAGCTCACGAACGCATCTATGGCATATCTCACTCGGGTAATCTTCTCTGCATTGGAACCATCCCGAGACCGCGTGTTGCTCGTTACCAACTAGAGTGTTAAAGAACTTCGCTCGAGAGGATTCTGATTCGAGTTTGCTTAAGAAAGAATAAAGAGCTTGCGCACGAAGAAGGAGATTAGGATTCGAGTAACTTGGATCTTTTGTGGTTACTTTTTGGAGGATGTTTGTGTCTGATGAATCACATTGACTGAACACTAGAGTGTCGTAATCCAACTGGGATGTGTTAATGAGAGAGGGAAGAGAGATGAAGATTAGGGCTAGGGTTCGTGCGATAGGAGAGATCAAGTAGACAACCATATTTGAGACATATATTGAAAGATCATAAGTTCATTGAGTATATATTGGTAAATAGAGATGGATCTTGTGGTAGTTTTAGATATTGTCTACGTATCTCTACTTAAAACCCGACCTATATGTCAACTTGTCTACTAATTTGTATCATTTGGTTGTGACTTGTGAGGTAAAGTACACGCCAGACTTGAAAAACCCTCAACGTTTCATGATCTTAGCCGGTAGATATTATATTATTATTACAAGTTTTTGAATTCGGCTACAAATGTAAAACGCAATAGTTTGTAGATAAGAAAATGTTTTCTTTTCTAGCCTAACACTTATCTAATCAGTTTCTCATCGGTCTGAACGAAGTAATAACTTGAACAGTCTGCACGCTTGCAAGTAACATATTTTCTTAAAGGTTTAGATAGCAGTAATCAAAAAGATATTCCCGCTCAACTAAACTGACCTACCAAGGTGGTAAACCCATACACGTTTTTACACTACTAGCTAGGGGACATCTTTGTAAGTTTTTATCATTATTTAGACCAATAATACCATATTATATATATGTAAATTGTATAGCCTGCATGGAGCTTGTTATCAACAATACCATTTGATTTTTTTTCCAAAAAAAGTTATTTGACTTTTCATGAACATGAAATTACGTAAAAGAAACAAACTAAACGAGTGAATCTAGAAAAAGGATCCGGTATCAATAAACGAAAAAGTAAAACACGCGACTCAATACCAATATTCAAGCCGATCGAAACTGAATCCAAAGCTAATAAAAGAGCTAAGAAAGGATATGTATACAAAAAAAAAACTAGAATTTCTTCATTATAAAAAAACTAAAATTACAAAGGAAAATATAAAACTCCTCTATTCTTCGTAAAACTCCGTTAATTCGTTTTACGATAGAAACTTCTTCTCATTTGTCAGAAAGATCTTCTGTTTTTTCATTACAACAAAAAGTCAAAGAGTCCCCAACTTTTATAACCAATCTTCCGTTGAAAACAGTACGTTAAATAAAAACCAACGGTCGAGTTCTCATTATGTCTAAAAACCACCAGCTTCTCCCTAATCTCACGCTCCTTCTCTCCTTCCTTTTTATCCTCCTTCTCAATCTCTTCTCAACTGATCGTATAATCATTTCACGAGAGACGAGTGAAACACAAGAAGGTTAACCCTTTCTTGACTCCCACGCTTCTCGCGAAAGATTAAACGAATCCATTTAGGTTTTTTTAGAACACACAATAAAAAAAAACATGGTTCGGCTCAAATTCGCATGTCCGGTCCTCGAAATAAACTTAATCTCAGCACAAGACCTAGCCCCTATCTCAAAAAACATGAAAACATACTCCGTCGCGTGGATCAACACCAATCCCATGCGTAAACTCACGACGCGTGTGGACCAAGCAAACCGAGCTAACCCTATCTGGAACGAGAAGTTCGTGTTCCGCGTAGACGACAAGATCCTCGACGTCGACGCGTCGTCGATAGTCATCGAGATATACGCGGCGGCTTGGGCCAAAGACGCGCTCGTCGGGACCGTGAACGTTCTTCTCAGCGACCTCTTCGCTCCTTGGTCCGGCTTCGGCGACGGCGACGACGGCGGCGGCGGGAACAACAACATGAGGCTCGTGACGCTTCAGATCCGCCGTCCTTCCGGGAGGCTACAAGGCTTTTTGCGTTTAGGCGTCGCGCTTCTCGACGGCGGTCAGAGGAGTATGCCGTTGTCGGTCGAGGTTTTTGATGGAAGTCGGAGAGATAGTAAGAGAGATGATGCGAAGATGATGCATCGTCGTACGAATAGCGATCAGACGGACTTAACTACGTCGACTAATGATTACGGAGTGAAGACAGGGGTTGTTACGGGAGGAGGTGGCAGTGGTGGAGGAGGAGGAGGTGGTGGTGGGGTTGATAGTATGGTGAATGGTTCGCTTTGTAGCTCTGATATTGGACCGTCTGCGTCTGTGGTGGCGGCTGCGATTGCTCAGGGGCTTTACAACAGACAGAAAACAACGGTTAAAGCGGTTGCGGGGAAGGAGGACGCGAGTTCGATACTCGAAGGGAAGACGGAAGGGATTGAGCATAGAGTTGAAAGGTGGAGAGCAGAGAAAACAGGTAGAGTTGCGGTTGAAGCGGCGGGATCGAGCGATGATTCTAGCGGGAAAGGAGGAGGGGGAAGGAGGCAGAGGAGGAGGAGGAGACGGAGGAAGGAGAAGCAACGGAGGAGAAACGGTGAAGGTAAAAAAGGGTTGTTCTCGTGCTTTGGAAACGTGTTCGGATGTGAGATTTCGATTACTTGCGGCGGTGGGAGCGGCGGAGGAGAAGGAGACAGCACGAAGAAGAAGTATAATAACAATAAAGTAGTGAATCTTAGTGCTGTAGACGAAACGTTTAGTCATTCTGCGACTTGAGAGAACACAAAAAAAAGTGTTGTGTATAATTTTCTTTTTCCTTTTGGCGGTGTAAAACGTTTGGTTTGAAAATTTGAAAGGTAATGAGTTCAAAACGTATGAATAAAACTTCCTTCACATTCCCTATTGATCTAACTTTGGCACAGCTTCGTAGAACAGAATCTCTGGCCGAACCTTCATTTTTTCACAGAATCTGACCACATTCGTCCAGCCACCAACAGCCTGTAGCATCACCACACACACACACACACACATATCAATATTGTCATTAAGTCCACATTTTAAAAATGTTTCTGTCTTACCTTTTTGGCTAAAGCTTCATGTCTGTAACTGACCCACCGGTTCTTTTTGAAAGATAGGCAGATGTATTCTTCTTCTTCACCATAAGTACAACCAACCTGCATTTACACATTCTGAGACTGTAACCAAGAAACAATAAGATAAAACATTTGTGGCCTTGTTTTTCTGATTTTTTACCATTGACACAAGCCGGTACGTTGTGTTTGGTTCCATGCCTTCGTATAGCCTACTGATGTCTATCTCCCTGTGCAAAGCCTTTGTTGTCTCGTGAATTTCCTTTTCAGTTTCGTTCTTCTCCCATTTCAACACTAGTAATGTTGCAAACCCACAAAACACCCAACATTGTTTTATCACTAGCTTAAAATAAATTAAATGAGTTGATAAGATCATAGTCATGGTAACAACTTACCGATTGTGAAGATAGGCGTGCATCTACTTATAATGTGATGAACAAAGTTTGCTTTTCCACAGCCTTCTGTTTTAGCGTCACATAGCATTTTATATTCCATGCGGATCAACTTAAGGATGTCCTCGAGCTTCATCTTCCCAAAAGCACGCTATATATGGAACCACATAAACAAACACTATCAGTTTCTGAAGGAAAAAGAGGGAAATAAATGAAACATACTCTCAGGTCTCTGATTGAATCTGCAGCCACAACAACACCATAAGAACTCTGCTCTGGATAATTCGGATTCTTTCTGCATTTGCTACAACTCATTCTTTCATATTCTTCCAGTGTAAAAATATGAGTTACACAGCTTTCTATATCTGGAGTTCTCCAGCAAGGCCAAAACTCAAGGATGGATACTAGTAGCTCAGCAGCATCCCTTGACTGAAATGTGTAAAAAAATCAGAATGATATTTTAACACAACAGTCAATAAACTTATAAGCTTATAGTTTATCTGCACAAACCATTGAATGAGCCTCTTCCAGGGAAGAAAGTACGTTTCCCAGGAGGTAACTGTACATTCCCTCTTTTATCGTTTTCGAGGCAACAGCGGTAAAGAAATCTCGTAATGCATAAGGAACTTGTCCTTCCTGGTTGTCAGCAAATTCATCCTGATTGAGCACCAAATACTCTTTAAGAACCTTGATTTTACAAAGGGCCTGCAGAAGCAGAAAGAAGAATAAGGAAGTGAAGAGAACAAACAAAATTTAGAATGTTATGTCAAGAGCTAAATTGTTGGTGCCTGCTTTACCTTCAGTGTCATGTCAAGAGCTAAATTGCATCTGGTTGAAGCTGCAACAAGTGGTGACTCCATATGTTTCGACAGTAAATCTTCTCCAGGCTTATTTTGCATATCTAGAAGATGGCAAGTTCAAGAAACAAAAAATATTATACATCTCAAAACAAAGTAGTTTAGAAGATTCGTCAATTGATAAGCTTTTTTTACAACCAGGGTCACCTTTAGCAGTTTCCTCTTGATTGTCAGTGTTGGATGCAATATTCAGGGTATCTTCTGGTTCTATACAGTCTTCTTCCACAAGTTTTAGTGGTGGAGAAGATTCACTAAACATTGATAAGAAACACGTTAAAACCTTCAGACAATTTATCAACTTGCGAAACCAAATTTTCATCTAGAGAAGAGGTACTTACGGTTCGACATTCTGCTCAATATCGGTAGACGTGCTAGTTGAAGTTTTCTGTTACGCCATGAAGACTACTTTCATTCTCACAACTGAGTAACCGAAAAAGTCAGAAAAGCAAATAGCATAATATAAATCTTCCACAACCTTGATAACTCCACGTTTCTTGTTCTTTGACCCTGATTTCTTCTCCTTCTCTTGTTTTTCACTGGATAAAAGATCTGCTTCTGCTGCAGCTACCTTGGCTAAGACGTCCATTTTTACAATTTCATTTAACTCGTCCTGAAAGAAGAGACATAAACCACAATATAAGGTACATACAAAGACGTGCTCGTTGAAGTTTTCTGTTACGCCATGAAGACCATTTTCATTCTCACAACTAACAGAAAAAGTCAGAAAAGCAAATAGCATAATATAAATCTTCCACAACCTTGATGACTCCACGTTTCTTGCTCTTTGACCCTGATTTCTTCTCCTTCTCTTGTTTTTCACTGGATAATAGATCTGCTTCTGCTGCAGCTACCTTGGCTAAGGCGTCCATTTTTACAATTTCATTTAACTCGTCCTGGAAGAAGAGACATAAACCACAATATAAGGTACATACAAAGAAAAAATCAGAGCGAAGATGAAAACTCTTTCTATAAAACCAAAGTTTCAAACCACCAACCCGCATGAACCGTCTGAGCAGGTGACGAATATAAGACCGGTAGTCAAAAGCAGAAAGCCTGGTGAGCTCGTTTAGCAAACTAATCCTTGAATTTTCAATCAGTAAAATCTTTGAATCGGTTAGTAGAACCTGCAAGTCAATGGATAACTATTTACGTATGTTATTCTATGGTTAATGAAGACTCAGGTCAGGAATGAACCTTGTTGGTGACCACAAATCTCAGACTGTCTATGGACTTTAACACCTCATCATCACTGAGATCTTTAAGCCCATGTATAAGATTCAGGGAAGCTTCTAGATCGTCGAAATCAAATGTGGGAAGCGATGCTTTTTCAAGAATATCCCGTACTGCAAACACGAATTCTATTCCTCCATTGTCTGTTTTTAACTTTTCACACATGTCACCTAGAAGAGATGCATATAAGACGTCCCCTTCACCTTCCGGAGCAGTCCTTCTCCTTTCATCTTCGCTCGTACACAAGTCTTTGGCGTCAGTAAGAAATTTATAATAACACAAGTTGTCCAACTTTCTTGCATATTTGGTTCCCCAATCCCTACAGGTGTAGTGAATGGCTCTCAGAATAGCCACAATAATATCAAGATTGTGTGCCCTGATAGACCTGGGAAACTCAAAGCTCCCATCTATCAAAGGATGGTCAAGTAACCAGGTTATGATATCGTCACCCTGAGGTTGTGTCTTGGCGTAGTAATCATACTTACAAGGATCTATTGTCCCTTCATCATCGAATGGAGCAATGTTGCCTCTCAGCAGTCTTCTATCCAGAAGCATAAAAGAAAACTGATCGTCAAACTCTATCTTTTCTTTAACTCCAGTACGACCACATAACCTCTCCACTGCTCTGCAAACCAGATTTGTACCATCATCCCTTTCAAACTTGAAGAGTCTGAGAAGATCTAGAATTCGTTCGAGTTCATGACAGTTCCAAAAGCAGATACGCTGAGGCATTCCCAATAGGCCACACTCGGTTGTAAGAGACACGGAAACTTCAAATTGTGAAAGAATCGGAAACTGCAGCATCCATTCTAGAGTGCTAAAAGGAAGAACCTTACGCTCCCAGAGTGACACAAGAAGATATTGGATTTGCTTGAGTAAATTACTTCGCTCTTCATCTTCAGCTAAAGGCCAGTCCTTAGACCATCCTTCCTCATATTCAAACTCCTTCACAAACTCGAGCCTAGTCTTGATCATTTCAGCGGCAGCTACTGCATCCACTGGTTCCCAACCTCCATCGAATATCATACCAGCCCACGCTTCATTTACCATCTCAGGCGTAAGATTTCTCGTAGCAGGTTTAAATTTTGCACTATGTTCTTGTTCAATATGATTCCTGAACTTCTTCACATAAAAAAATTTCTGTGCGCAAGTTCGACACATCCAGAATCTCCATTTCTTGTTTGTCCTTGTAGAATCCAGAACTTCCTCCAAAGCGTCTTTCCCCTCTTCGCCATGTAACCTCTCAACGTAACCTTTAAGCCTCGAAATGCTTACTTTCATAAAGTTCTTTTTAGCCTCAACACTCATACTCGCCCAATGCGACCTCAATCTTTTACCTTCAGCGTTATCAGAGTCACAACTCCTAATCGTGTCTCGAGCTTCTTTCGACTCCACAAGTGCTGTCTCAGAGCTTTTTCCAGTACAGCCATGGCGGATCTTTGACTTTGCATCATTGAGTATATTGGCAAGCGTACCTTTCGTTTGTAGCGCGAGCGAGTCCAATTCATCATAAGATTCCACAAGACATAAACCTTCTCTTGCGTGTTTCGCGGCTTTCTTGTAATAGAATGCCGAGTCAAGATCTTTGGCGATCTCGAATAACGATTCCGCGGCGAAGGCGTGTATCCCAAAATGTAGAGTAAAAGGTTCCACACAGCCCAAGAAAAATAAGAACTTCATGTCACTGTTCTCTGCTCTCTTCGCTAGATGATACAAGATGCAACCTTGAAGGAAAGGAATCATTCCTGGAACGTCAACTTCCCTGCGCCTTGAATACACATCTTCGAGTACTTCCAAGGCCTTGATGGGGTTTCCTTGAGCAAAGTGGTCTCGTGCGATCTTGTGGAGCCGCGCATCCTCCTCAGCGATTTTGAAGAAGGAAAGATCCATGGTGGAGCAGTAACGATTCTCTCTCAAGGCTTCTTGCGATTCTTAGGTTTTTTTTTGTGGCTTCAGGTAGAAGGTAACTTTGTTTGCGAGGGAAAACAATATAGCAGTAAAAGGTTGAACCTTTCTTTCTTTATCATCACGTGAGATCCACGTGACAGTAGAGACGAAACCAGCAGGGAGCCACGTGGCGTCTTTTGGAACAACTCTTTGCTCGATATATCCATTCAGGACTTGTGTCGAGCAGCTTGTGTGCACTCCCCGTTTCGAGTAAATCACAAAACTACGTCGGTTTAATTGCATCTTCCCGAAACAAATAAATGAACTAATAAGAGGAGGGTGAAGGAGGAGGAGGAGAAACGGCGAAGTAAAAAATGGTTGTTCTCGTGTTTTGGAAACGTGTTTGGATGTGAGATTTCGAGTGGAAGCGGCGGAGAAGGAGACAGCACGAAGAAGAAGTACAATAACAATAAGTAGACGAAACGTTTAGTCATTCTGCGACTTGAGAGAACAAAAAAAAAGTGTGTATAATTTTTTTTTTCCTTTTGGTAGTGTAAAACGTTTGGTTTGAAAATTTTAAAAAGTAATGAATAAAACTTCCTTCACATTCCCCTATTGATCTAACTTCGCCACAGCTTCGTAGAAGAGAATCTCTGGCCGAACCTTCATTTTTTCACAGAACCTGACCACATTCTTCCAGTCACCAACAGCCTGTTGCATCATCATCACACACACATATCAATATTGTCTTTAAGTCCACATTTCAAAAATGTTTCGTCTTTTACCTTTTTGGCTAAAGCTTCATGTCTGTAACCGACCCACTGGTTCTTTTTGAAAGATAGGCAGATGTATTCTTCTTCTTCTTCACTACAACCAACCTGCATTTACACATTCTGAGACTGTAACCAAGAAACAATAAGATAAAATATTTGTGACCTTGTTTTTTCTGATTTTTACCATTGACACAAGCCGGTACGTTGTGTTTGGTTCCAAGCCTTCGTATAGCCTACTGATATCTATCTCCTTGTCCAAAGCCTTTGTTGTTTCGTGAATTTCCTTTTCAGTTTCGTTCTTCTCCCATGTCAACACTAGTAATGTTGCAAACCCACAAAACACTCAACACTGTTTTCTCATAGCGTTATAACAAATGAAATGAGTTGATAAGATCATAGATCATGGTCACAACTTACCGATTGTGAAGATAGGCGGGCATCTACTTATAATGTGATGAACAAAGTTTGCCTTTCCACAGCCTTCCGTTTTAGCGTCACATAGCATTTTATATTCCATGCGGATCAACTTAAGGATGTCCTCAAGCTTCATATTCCCAAAAGCACACTGTATATGGAATCACAGAAACAACTTTTTATAAGGGGTACAAGTTAACTACCAGTTTCTGTAGGAAAGATAAATGAAACATACTTTCAGGTCTCTGATTGAATCTGCAGCCACAACAACGCCATAAGAACTCTGCTCTGGATAATTCGGATTCTTTCTGCATTTGCTACAACTCATTCTTTCATATTCTTCCAGTGTAAAAATATGAGTTACGCAGCTTTCTATATCTGGAGTTCTCCAGCAAGGCCAAAACTCAAGGATGGATACGAGTAGCTCAGCAGCATCCCTTGACTGAAACGAGTTAAAAAAAATCAGAATGATATTTAACACAACAGTCAATAAACTAACAAGCGTATAGTTTATCTGCACAAACCATTGAATGAGCCTCTTCTAGGGAAGCAAGTACGTTTCCCAGGAGGTAACTGTACATTCCCTCTTTTATCGTTTTCGAGGCAAAAGCGGTGAAGAAATCTCGTAATGCATAAGGAACTTGTCCTTCCTGGTTGTCAGAAAATTCATCCTGATTGAGCACCAAATACTCTTTAAGAACCTTGATTTTACAAAGGGCCTGCAGAGCAGAAAGAAGAATAAGGAAGTGAAGAGAAAAACAAAATTCAGAATGTTATGTTTAGAGCTAAATTGTTGGTGCCTGCTTTACCTTCAGTGTCATGTCAAGAGCTAAATTGCATTTGGTTGCTGCAACAAGTGGTGACTCCATATGTTTCGACAGTAAATCTTCTCCAGGCATATTTTGCATATCTAGACGTTGGCAAGTTCAAGAAACAAAAAATATTATACATCTCAAAACAAAGTAGTTTAGAAGATTCGTCAATTGATAAGCTTTTTTTACAACCAGGGTCACCTTTAGCAGTTTCCTCTTGATTGTCAGTGTTGGATGCAATATTCAGGGTACCTTCTGGTTCTATACAGTCTTCTTCCACAAGTTTTAGTGGTGGAGAAGATTCACTAAACATTGATAAGAAACACGTTGTACTCAGCTAAAACCTTCAGACAATTTATCAACTTGCGAAACCAAATTTTCATCTAGAGAAGAGGTACTTACGGTTCGACATTCTGCTCAATATCAGTAGACGTGCTAGTTGAAGTTTTCTGTTACGCCATGAAGAATACTTTCATTCTCACAACTGAGTAACCGAAAAAGTCAGAAAAGAAAATAGCATAATATAAATCTTCCACAACCTTGATAACTCCACGTTTCTTGTTCTTTGACCCTGATTTCTTCTCCTTCTCTTGTTTTTCACTGGATAAAAGATCTGCTTCTGCTGCAGCTACCTTGGCTAAGACGTCCATTTTTACAATTTCATTTAACTCGTCCTGAAAGAAGAGACATAAACCACAATATAAGGTACATACAAAGACGTGCTCGTTGAAGTTTTCTGTTACGCCATGAAGACCATTTTCATTCTCACAACTAACCGAAAAAGTCAGAAAAGCAAATAGCATAATATAAATCTTCCACAACCTTGATGACTCCACGTTTCTTGCTCTTTGACCCTGATTTCTTCTCCTTCTCTTGTTTTTCACTGGATAATAGATCTGCTTCTGCTGCAGCTACCTTGGCTAAGGCGTCCATTTTTACAATTTCATTTAACTCGTTCTGGAAGAAGGGACATAAACCACAATATAAGGTACATACAAAGAAAAAATCAGAGCGAAGATGAAAACTCTTTCTATAAAACCAAAGTTTCAAACCACCAACCCGCATGAACCGTCTGAGCAGGTTACGGATATAAGACCGGTAGTCAAAAGCAGAAAGCCTGGTGAGCTCGTTTAGCAAACTAATCCTTGACTTTTCAACTAGTAAAATCTTTGAATCGGCTAGTAGAACCTGCAAGTCAATAGATAACGTTACGATAACAATTTACTTATGTTATTCTATCGTTAATTTAAAACTCGGATCAGGGACAAACCTTGTCGGTGACCACAGATTTCAGATGGTCTATGGACTCTAACACCGTACCATCACTGAGATCTTTAAGCCCATGTATAAGATCTAGGGAAGCTTCTAGATCGTCGAAATCAAATATGGGATCTGGTGCTCTCTCGAGAACATCCCGTACTGCAAACACGAAATTTCTTCCGTTGGGAGGATCTCCATTGTCTGTTTTTAACTCTTCACACCTGTCACCTAGAAGAGATGCATATGCGACGTTCGCTTCACCTTCCGGAGCAATCCTTCTCCTTTCATCTTCTCTCGTACACAAGTTTTTGGCGTCAGTAAGAACTTTATCATAATACAAGTTCTGCAACTTCCTTGCATATTTGGTTCCCCAATCCCTACAGGTGTAGTGAATGGCTCTCAGAATAGCCACCCATATATCAAGATTGTGTGCCCTGGCAGACCTGGGAAATTCAAAGCTCCCATCTATCAAAGGATAGTCAAGTAACCAGGTTATGATATCATCGCCCTGAGGTTGCGTCTTGGCGTAGTAGTCATGCTTACAAGCATCTATTGTCCCTTCATCATCGAATGGATCAATCTTGCCTCTCAGCAGTCTTTTATCCAGTAGCATAAAAGAAAACTGTTCGTCAAACTCGATCTTTTCTTTAACTCCAGTACGACCACATAATCTCTCCACTGCTCTGCAAACCAGATCTGTACCATCATCCCTTTCAAACTTGGTGAGTTTGAGAAGGTCTCGAATTCGTTTGAGTTCATGACAGTCCCAAAAGCAGATACGCTGAGGTGTTCCCACTAGGCCACACTCGGTTATAAGAGACTCGGTAACTTCAAATCGTGCAAGAATCGGAAGCTCCATCATCCATTCTAGAGTGGTAAAACAAAGAACCTTACTCTCCCAAAGTAACACAAGACGATATTGGATTTGCTTGAGTAAATTACTTCGCTCTTCATCTTCAGCTAAAGGCCAGTCCTTAGACCATCCTTCCTCATATACAAACTCCTTCACAGACTCGAGCCGAGTCTTGATCATATCAGCAGCAGCTACTGCATCCACTGGTTCCCAACCTCCATCCAATATCATACCAGCCAACGCTTCATTTACCATCTCAGGCATATTCTTTGCCGTAGCACGTTTAAATTTTGCACCGTGTTCTTGTTCAAGATGATTCCTGAACTTCTTCACATAAAAGAATTTCCGTGAGCAAGTTCGACACAACCAGAATCTCCATTTCTTGTCTATCCTTGTAGAATCCAGAACTTCATCCAAAGCTTTTTTCCCCTCTTCGCCATATAATCTCTCAACATAACCTCTAAGCTTCGAAACGCTTACTTTCATAAAGTTCTTTTTAGCCTCAACACTCATACTCGCCCACTGCGACCTCAATCTTTTATCTGCAGCTTTATTGGAGTCACTCATAATCATGCCTCGAGCTTCTTTCGACTCCTCAAGCGCTGGCACAGGGCTTTTTCCAGTACAACCGTGGATGATCTTTAACCCTGCCTCGTTGCTTATATTAGCAAGTGTACGTTGTGTTTCTAGATCGGCCGGGTCCAATTCACCACAAGATTCCAAAAGAGATAATCGTAGTTCTGCGTCTTTCTCAGCCTTCTTGTAATACAACTCCGAATCAAGCTGTTCGGCCATCTCCAACAATGCACGTGCAGAGAAGGCGTGCAGCCCAAAATCATCAGTAAAAGGTTCCACACAACCCAGCAAAAACGCGAACGTCACGTCACTCTTCTTTGCTCTCTTCGCTAGATGATACAAGATGGAGCCTTGAAGGTAATGGAACATTCCTGGGACGTTGTCTTTCCCACGCTTTGAAAACGCATCTTCGATTACCTCCAAGGCCTTGATGTGGTTTCCTTGAGCGAAGTGATCTTTTGCGATCTTCTCGAGCCGTGCATCCTCCTCAGCGGTTTCGAAGATGGAAGGATCCATGGTGGACGAAGAAGAGAGTAGCGGAAACGATTCTCTCTCTCAGTGTTTCTTGCGATTCTTAGGGTTTTTTTTGTTGCTTCAGGTAGAAGGTAACTTCCTTTGCGAGGGAAGAAAAAAACAATATAACAGCAAAAGATTGAACCTTTTCCTTTCTTTATCATCACGTGAGATCCACGTGGCAATAGAGACGATCCACGTGGCGTCTTTTGGAACAACTCTTTTCTCGATATATCCATTGAGGACTTCCGTCGAGCAGCTTGTGTGCATTCCCCGTTTCGAGTAAAATCACAAAACTACGTCGGTTTAGTTGCATCTTCCCGAATCAAAACAATGAACAAAAAAGTCCAAATGTTGTGTAAATCAACGAAACATGGAGTGAATCGAGGAAGAGTTTGATTTTTTGTATTTCCCGGAATAAAAGAGTGCGACTGTGAGTAAATCAACGTAGAAAGAAGAAGATGATCGGTTTAGTATCTTATACCAGAAACCAGAAGACCTTAACCGTTATCTACCGCTGGTTTATAGTTATAATTATACCAGAAACCAGAAGACCTTAACTGTTATCTACCGCTGGTTTATAGTTATAATTAATTTGGTACGGCATTCGGTTTTGATAATCCGGTTTAGTACTGTGTTATATTAAACCAGAACCGGTCTTCTCTCTATCTACTTCTTCTGATAAACCTCTCTCACTGCCTTCACTCTCGTCGTCAGTAGCAGTTCAAATCGAATCCGGATTCATCAATCAATGTCTTCATTCTATCGTTGAATCTCACTTCAATGGATTTCATTTCCGCTTCTTCTTCGCCCGTTTTCACACAGTTGTCTCACCTTTCTCTCAGCCCAGGTCTAGTATCGTTGAATCTCAGGTCTCGGGTCAACAAAACCCGGAAGCTCGGGTCTAGAGAATCCAACAAATCTAGGAAAATCGTGGCCGTTAGAGGCTGTTTAGGTTTCGCGAGCTCGAGCCAGTCTGAAGCTCACGTGAGATCACGTGAGCTTGTGTGTAGCGCAAAGAGGAAAGAGAGCGTGATACAGTTTGTATCCAAGCCGTTAGTTTACGCTTTGTTCTGTATTGCAATTGGATTTTCACCGGTTCGCTCGTTTCAAGCTCCGGCTTTAGCTCTGCCCTTTGTTAGCGATGTGTTACGGAAGAGAAAGAAAGAGACTTTGATTGAAAAGGAGGTTGTTTTGAAGTCGGTTGATCATGAGTTCTCCGGTTATACTCGGAGACTGTTGGAGACTGTTTCGGTTCTTCTCAAGAGTGTTGAGAAGGTGAGGAAGGAGGACGGAGATGCTGCTGAGGTGGGAGCGGCTTTGGATGCGGTGAAGGAGGAGAAGGAGAAGCTTGAGAAAGAGATAATGAGTGGGTTGTATAGTGATTTGGGGCGGTTTAGGAAAGAGAGAGAAGTGTTGATGCAACGAGCAGATGGGATTGTGGAAGAGGTTCTGAGGTTGAAGAAAGAGAGTGAAAGGATGTTGGGGAAAGGTGATAGGGAGAAAGCGGAGAGATTGGAAGAGCGTGTGGATGTGATGGAGAGAGAGTACAATAAGATATGGGAGAGAATAGATGAGATTGATGATACGGTTTTGAAGAGAGAGACGACGACTTTGAGTTTTGGGGTTAGGGAGCTTATGTTCATTGAAAGAGAGTGTGTGGAGTTGGTTAAGAGCTTCAACCGAGAAATGAAGCTAAAAAGTTCTGAGAGGTAATGAATATGATTTTGTGTGGAGATAATATTATTCTGCCTTACCTTTAACTGAGAATTTGATCAACCTTTGATGATATATATCCTAACTTCTGATGGTGATGGTCAAAGACACTTCTAGATTACCAATTTATCTAGTTTAAGTACATCTTTTGTTGGCTTTTTGATATGTCTTTGTCATGTATATGCTTTTGTTTTTCGTGCAGACAATAATGTTTCAGGTTACACTTACACTATCAATTGGTTTTCTGTTTGCAGTATTCCTGAGAGCTCCGTTACGAAACTCCCAAGAGATGAGATTAAGCAGGAGTTACTGAACGCTCAAAGAAAGCATTTGGAACAAGTGATACTGCCTGATGTTTTGGAACTAGAGGAGGTTGATCCCATGTTCGATAGTGATTCAGTGGATTTTTCTCTACGCATCAAAAAACGCCTTGAGGAATCGAAAAAGCTGCAGAAAGATCTTCAGGATCGTATCAGAGGACGTATGAAAAAGTTTGGTGAAGAAAAGCTTTTTGTTGTAAAAACTCCAGAAGGTGAAGTTGTCAAGGGCTTTCCTGAAGCTGAGGTGAAGTGGATGTTTGGAAAGAAGGAGGTGGTTGTTCCGAAAGCTATCCAGCTCCATCTACGCCATGGTTGGAAAAAGTGGCAGGATGAAGCAAAGGCAGATTTGAAACAGAGACTTTTAGAAGATGTTGATTTTGGTAAACAATATATTGCGCAGAGACAGGTAAATTTTGGTTAAAATATATACAAATATACAATGCTTTATATGTTTCATGGTAGATAAATCACGATCCTAGTTTTGTGAGTTAGCATGGCTAAACAATAGATTTGTATCTTTTTGATGGTGGAAACCTCAAGAATTGCCTTGGTTTTGGTAGATTCTGTAGCCTTTTATTGAATACAGCAAGTTTATGTGTTATCTTATTAGCAAGCTATCAGGTAAATCAGTTTACTTGGCCAAGCAAGAAGCAGTTTTTTTCTGGTTTACACCATTGATTGAATCTTTTTACTGTTTGATCTTCGTGGAACTGAGTTGATAGCTATACCGCTTTAGAAGAGACAGTTTTAGGAGTACCTTGTTGTAAAGTGTATGTACATCTGTGTGTTTTGCTGAACTTATTGATCACTCACCAATTAGTTACTGATATGTCTTGTTTTCTCTCTGAAGGAACAAGTTCTCCTGGATCGAGATAGAGTTGTTTCAAAGACTTGGTATAATGAAGACAAAGATAGGTGGGAGATGGACCATATGGCTGTTCCATATGCAGTTTCAAGGAAGCTGATTGACAGTGCCAGGATTAGGCATGATTTTGCTGTAATGTATGTTGCACTGAAAGGAGATGACAAAGAGTACTACGTTGACCTAAAGGTAGACAAATTAAAGTCTCTAGTTTATTTGATAAATTCCTTATTTTTGGTTTCTAACTCTTTTCTATGGTTGTAGGAATATGAGATGCAATTTGAGAAATTTGGAGGGTTTGATGCTCTGTACCTCAAAATGCTTGCTTGTGGAATCCCAACTACTGTTCATCTGATGTGGATACCCATGTCAGAGCTAAGTCTCCATCAACAGTTTCTGCTGTTTACAAGGGTGGTTTCTCGAGCCTTTACCGCACTGAGGAAGACTCCGATTGTATCACAGGCAAAGGGCATTCTACTAGAGAGAATAAGAAATATAAACGATGACCTTATGATGGCGGTCGTTTTTCCAGTTCTTGAATTTATCATTCCTTACCAGGTATTACTTTACTCTCCCTCTCAAATAATTTAGTTTCCTGTTTCCATGAGTCTAGTTTGCCTCTTAAAAATTTCGACTTTTTTTTTTGACACAGCTAAGGCTGCGTCTAGGAATGGCTTGGCCGGAAGAAATAGAGCAGTCTGTTGGCACGACGTGGTACTTACAATGGCAGTCTGAGGCAGAAATGAACTTCAGGTCCCGCAATACAGAAGATTTTAAGTGGTTTGTCTGGTTTCTAATTCGAAGTTTTGTGTACGGGTATGTTGTGTATCATGTTTTCCGATTTCTGAAAAGAAAGATTCCAAGAGTTCTTGGCTATGGACCTTTCCGTCGAGATCCAAACGTGCGGAAATTTTGGAGAGTGGTATGTAACTTTCATTTTCCGTATATTTCTCTTCCCAGCGCTCTCAATTTTTAGTGAGCAGTAACATTGTAGCTAGTATTACACTGCTTGTTAGTCATTCAGGTTTCTTACACTAACAATTAACTACCAAAATCTCTCTTTTGCAGAAATCATATTTTACTTTTAGAAAAAGGAGAATCAAGCAAAAGAGAAAAGCTGGAGTAGACCCTATAAAAACTGCATTCGATAGAATGAAGAGAGTGAAGAATCCACCAATCCCACTGAAAAACTTTGCTAGCATTGAGTCTATGAGAGAAGAAATCAACGAGGTTGTGGCGTTTTTACAGAATCCGAAGGCATTTCAGGAGATGGGTGCCCGTGCACCACGGGTACGTTTGTTTATGGTTTTGTAAGACAGTGTCCAAATCCAAGCAGCATTAATTCACAGAAAATGCTTTTGTACATTGCAGGGAGTTCTTATTGTTGGTGAGAGAGGAACGGGGAAAACGTCACTGGCGCTGGCTATAGCAGCCGAAGCAAGAGTGCCTGTTGTTAATGTTGAAGCTCAAGAGTTGGAGGCTGGACTATGGGTTGGCCAAAGTGCCGCGAATGTCAGGGAACTCTTTCAAACTGCAAGAGAGTTGGTTAGCTGCTTCACCCCATGTTGTTTTGTTGATTGATGATTTTCATAGATGTTAATTTTCTCTCATGATAATCAGTTTCCGAGTCTTATGTAACATCAGTTTCATGCCGTCTTATGTTTTGATGTTTGTGTTGTTATTACTAGGCACCTGTTATCATATTTGTGGAGGATTTTGATCTCTTTGCTGGTGTACGTGGGAAGCTCATACATACAAAACAGCAAGATCATGAATCTTTCATTAATCAGCTTCTTGTTGAACTTGATGGGTAAGAGCCAGTTTCTTTGTTGATTGAAAATTAAGATCATATTTGTTGTATAGCCTTTAACACAATAAGAATTGGTGCATAAGAAACCCATGTAGCTTCTCCTTTCTTCATTTGACTTTTCTGATGTCAATCCAATTTATAATTTATAATTTATAATTATGCAGTTTTGAGAAGCAGGATGGCGTAGTTTTGATGGCTACTACACGAAATCATAAACAGATTGATGAAGCGTTAAGAAGGCCAGGTCGTATGGATAGAATATTTCATCTTCAAAGTCCAACTGAAATGGAAAGGGAGAAGATTTTACACAATGCTGCAGAAGAAACCATGGACAGAGAACTCATTGATCTGGTGGATTGGCGTAAGGTGATCTTAAGCTGTGCAAAGTTGTTTATATATGCTCTTTCCTATATCTCTTCGTTGTTCTGTACTCTCTGGTTCCACTGTTTTGGTTTGTTAACAGTTCATGGTTTCAGGTTTCGGAGAAGACATCTCTATTACGACCGATAGAACTGAAACTTGTTCCAATGGCTCTCGAAAGTAGTGCCTTCAGGAGCAAATTTCTGGACACAGATGAACTTCTCAGTTACGTTAGCTGGTTTGCGGTAAACAATCTTTCATCATCTTCTTAGCCTTTTGTCAAACCATTTTTTATCACTTCTGAGCTTGGTTTCATCAAGTGATTCCTTTTTTTTTTCTTTATTGACAGACGTTTAGCCGTATAGTGCCCCGATGGGTGCGGAAAACGAAAGTTGCCAACAAAATGGGCAAAATGCTAGTTAATCATCTTGGACTCAACTTAACCAAAGAAGATTTGGAGAATGTGGTTGATCTGATGGAACCATATGGACAGATAAGCAATGGAATAGAACTTTTGAATCCACCTGTTGATTGGACGAGGGAGACAAAGTTCCCACATGCTGTCTGGGCTGCTGGTCGTGCTCTCATCGCACTTTTGATACCAAACTTTGATGTTGTAGACAATCTGTGGCTTGAGCCTAGTTCCTGGGAAGGAATTGGGTGCACAAAGATCACCAAGGTCACAAGTGGTGGCTCTGCAAGTGGGAATACTGAATCAAGATCATATCTTGAGAAGAAGCTCGTTTTCTGCTTTGGATCTCACATTGCATCCCAAATGCTTCTTACTCCTGGAGAAGAAAATTTTCTTTCGTCCTCAGAAATAACGCAAGCGCAAGAGGTAAAGTCTCTCTAATCTTTTGCACCAACCTGTTGTCTAAATACTTAATGTACCTTCGCCCATATATGATTATAATTTGCGGTGTGCACCACAGATTGCAACACGGATGGTTCTTCAGTATGGCTGGGGACCTGATGACAGTCCTGCAGTCTACTATGCCACTAACGCGGTAAATGTCTTTCTTATATTCGACATTAGTATTCCTTTCGAGGATTAGTTGTCTGAAACCACTGAACTAAAATGCTAGAGATGTTATGGCTGATGATTCGATCTTGCTTTCAGTTTCCGTTCATTCTGATGTCTCATCTGACACCTGATTGACTTTATACTCTTTTTGATCCTGTTGGATCTATTCGATTCAATGGAGCAGGTATCAGCTTTGAGTATGGGAAACCATCACGAATACGAAATGGCTAGTAAAGTTGAAAAGGTTTGTTTTACTCTCTAGTTGCCATGTCTCTAGCCTTTAGCAGTTTTCTTCCAGCTTGGCGTTTCAGTTGGTTAAAGCATTGTCCAAGGCTAACTGTAGAATTACTCTAACGTCATCTTATTGCTTCCTCAGATTTATGACTTAGCGTATGAAAAGGCAAAGGGAATGCTCCTGAAAAATCGCCGTGTCCTTGAGAAAATCACTGAGGAGCTGCTCGAATTTGAGATACTGACCCATAAGGTAAAATCTTCACGATGTTGGGACCGTTGTGCAACTGAATTAAAGTGAGATGTTTCTGATCTCCATAAAAAAAAAAAAAACTTAACATTTTGGTTTCTCCGCTTGGTTTTCAGGATCTAGAAAGACTTGTTCATGAGAATGGCGGGATTCGGGAGAAGGAGCCTTTCTTTCTCTCTGGAACTAGTCACAACGAGGCAAGTATTACAACCATCAATCCTTACCGTTATCGAACAAACACAAAAACAAGAAACATTTAACCTAAATTAAAATTTTGAAAACCTTGAACCATAAATCACAGAGTTACATTGCCTTGATTAGAAATGGTTACTACTTGTATGAACTCGAGTAATTCATCAGCATTTAGAAAACCCTTCTAGAAGCTGTGATACTAGTTCAGGAAAAGCTGTCTTCTTTCTACTTACATCTCTCGTATGGTTTGATTTTCTCCTGTTGCAGCCATTGTCAAAGAGCTTCCTTGATGCTGGAGATTCTTCAGAAACTGTGCTTCTTACTACGCAAACCTAAAGATCCATGGAGAAACATAGAGTTTGATGATAGAGTAAATTTCTTGCAGATTCTGGAGTAAATTTCTTGCGGATTGCAACTTTTGTTCTTTTACTCACTAGATGATGATGCACTTGACACTAGTTTTAGTCTGCCAAGCTTGAGACTTGAGATTCATTTTAAAAAAATGAAAGTTTTCTTATCCTCATCTCTTATTATTCTTGGGACATGTCTGTTATTGTTCTTACCGCCTACATGTCTGTGTAACAATAAATTCGTCACTTCTTCCAAGTACATTCTGGTCCTCCGAAACAATGTCGTTTGGAGTATTACACAGTTTAAACTTTAAACTTTAAACGTAACCTTAATTTGGTGGTTGCAGTATATGTTTAACATAGGCATAAAAATGATGAGAAAATCACTTAAACAATGGCTAATCTGCTCCACTCCTATCCTTCTTCATCGCGTTAAGCTGCTGGCTTTAGCTGCAGATACTGTTCCATGAATTGGGAGACTGATCTTTGTCCAAGTACCCGCGGCTCCTTCGTGAGCAGAAAATGTGGATACGGGAGCATACAAGTCATGGATGGTAGGACATATTGATTATAACAGCACAGTTTCTAGGTATGGAGGTTGGGATGATCTAACAAGCGAAATGAGATTCCTTCAAATGAGAATGTTCGTACAAAGCAACAGTTCAATGAGAAGCCATTGCTCTTGAGGAGGCTAGTTGCTGCTTTCCCCTTTTTGAGTTCATGGACCAAACTGTTATTTTGAGCCTTTTATAGCTTTTCAAATGAAATCAATCTTCCTGGAATCCTAAAGGTTAGCTTTCATTCATGTTGGAACTTAGAGTACGTATCTTACTTAAGGCAACAATGGATATTCTGTAAGTTGAGAATATATGCCTGACAGAGATTTGTGTTTCTATAAATACAAAAAGTGTAATGGTTCTTATTTGTATACAGCCTAAAGTAGCATCTTAATTTTCTTTTTTAATCAGCACCTATAATTGATGATGGAGTACCAGATGCTTGCTACTGATATTTAGTATGTTAGATTTGTGAGCACATCCTCTTCTACTTTATCTAGTCAGTGAGCAATACTGCTAGAATATATGCTTTCACATGTTAATATTATTTCATTCAAATGGTTCCTTTCTATGCTTTTGTTACTTGTTAGTGATAGTAACCAATGGCCTCATGATAAGAATCTTTGATAATGATCGGTTAAGAATAAAGAACAATATCAGTTTACTGGGAATCCTTAAGTTAGCAAGTTTCATTAGCACGAATCTGGAACTCTTATCTGTGATGGAAAAGGGTATAGTAAACTCTTAACCCATGAGATTAACTTTTTGATTATTACTTCAAATGAATTTTCAAAAGCTTAGAGAATACAGTTACTCCCCCATGAGCTGAAACCACTTACCTTAAGTCTCTTTGAACTAGCTAGAGGGATTTTACTCTGAGATTATAGTTCTGGCAAACAAAGAAACATTATCTAGAAGGAGCTTTGTACATATCCTAAGCATTGTCTTTTTTTGGTTTGTCTTCTATACTTTATTAATCTGAATACATAATCTTTTATGCTTCCTGGTGATAAGACTAACCAAAAACTAGATCATAAGTAAGAAAAATTAAGCAGGGGGATCGAACTTGTAGTGCTTGTCGATGAAAAGAGATACATCCCAAGTGCAGCTAAGTCCCTTGGGGATGGTGACAAGGTCTCCTGCACCAAACTCTACAAACTCTGATGATGAACCTTTTGGATACACCTTCACCTTTCCCTTCACCAAATAGCATGTCTCTCTTTCTTCAAATACCAATGCATATGTCCCCGGCTGACAAGACCATCTATTTATCAAAGAGATCATCATGTTATAACCAGTAAAATAAGGGATAGAAAAAAGTAGAAATCGATGTAATTAGCCATGTTAGGAACGGATCATGTGCTTGTTTGATACTTACTTAGGCCATGACATGACTCCAAGTTCAGATAACTTTATGCTTGAAGGGTTGTGTTCGATTACGATATTCATTCTGGAAGGGATTCAACGATGTTTCAGTGCTATTTAGATAGAACAGAGATAAAGGAAGATAGGAATATTGATGAATGAAGGACAGAGTAGTTGGTCTGCATGTGTATATATAAACAAGGTATGAATAAAGTGACTTCTTCCTTTTTTCCATTGAAAGGGATAATAATAGGATAGTGGAATCTTTAAAGAAGCACTTTGACCCAGAATGGATACAAAACAAAGTCAATGTATACATCCATTAAGCTGCGGTTTTTTTTAGATAGTCATTCTAGAAGTATATAATATTACAAAATGAAGACCAAGTCTCCAACCACATCCACATGGACCCCTTCTGTTTTGTCCATGCGTTCATTGTGCTTTACTTTTCACGTTTTTACGAGTAACCAAGTCTCCTACGCTGAGACTCAAGAGTCTAGATAGTCTCCAGACAATGTAGAGAACACTGTTATTCATTAGATGATTCTTCTATTCTTCTATGAACACTGTTATTCATTAGATGATTCTTCTCTGAAGACTTTATTCATATATTTATAAACTTTATTATATGGTTTGTTTATTTTTTCAGTTTTGAGAAAGTTTGACTGATTCTTCAGTGGAAGATACGTGTGATGAATGGGGACATGGATATGTGTAGCCCACCTCTAGTTTGGCTGCTTCCCCAACTGGCTCTCTGTTTGTTTCTTTATTCTATTATGTCATTGCATGCATGTGCGGATTAGTACTTTAGTTTGTATACTTCTTACTATATTTTATATGCATATATTATTCACATGTTTAGAGAGATTCATATCCTTTGCATGCTAGTGTATTTGCTATTTTCTGACTTTCAGACGAGAGTAATATGAAACAACTGGATAAAGAGTGGAAGTTAGGTTCATGATGAAAACGTGAACACCCTAATAACAGTGTCCTGCTCTTGTTTGGTCTCTGATCATTTCACCGTTGTTCTGGTTACTTGTAGCCTCTTTTAATCTCATATCTCTAACAGGTACTGATCTCGTAAGTAGTTTTTACAGAGAGACTCGGTGTTTGCTAAGATTCAAGCTAGAAACATAGCACAAATAACTAATTTGGAAGCTTATAAATTTTACCAAAAAGGAAAAACTTGGAAGCTATACATCAGGATTCTCATGTGCTTTGCAGAATCCAGAACATGAAACATCAGGTCCAAGTCGAAGGTACCATTGAGTCCACGATCACGACCATCAAGTTTTCTTTATTGGGTTTAAACCATTCGACTAATGGGCTTGTCTAAAAAACTGCCGTGGGTTGGACTGTTTTTCTTTCTTTTTTAATTATTTTTTTAAGAGAATTAATATCTGAAATATGGATATCATTTAAGTTTACTGTATAGCTTTTCAAATGAATACATTGAACTTTTTTTACCTTTAGGGTAAATAAAGAAGTAATAAATAGCCGGAAAATGTTGGTTTGAAATGACATTTACCCTTTTTATGCTTTATTCAGAAATCATACAACATGATGCAGTTGGAGAGGGTAGCTTCATCAAGTTAATTTAAGATGTCTGAGCTGGTCGAGTTGGTAGATCTCTTAATTTCACTTACACCTCTCTCTCCCATTATTCTTTTATATGGAGAAGTACATATAAAAAAAACAAGACAAAACAAACGTTTTATTTTTGAATAATGTATTTACAGAAGTTGTGAATTTTGTCATTACGTATGGATTTTTCTTAATCCAATTCTTTCATTTTCTTCACTAACAAACGTGAGACAAACGCAAGGTGTAATTATGTGGATTAATTAACATTGGTAGTGTAATGTGAGATTCGTTCTTTTACTAATTTAATGGAGACATCAATCAAATGGTTGTTAATATGTGGATTAATTAAGTAACAAAAGTAGTGTAATGCGACTATGCGAGATTTGTTCTTTTACTAATTTAATGCATACATCAAATGGTTTATGATATTAGTCGACTTATCAAGCATATAAGCATCATTTCAAGAAAAGGAAAACATGTAAAGCATTACACACAGAAACTAGAACTATACTTGAAAATATACAAATATTTTTTTTAAAGCATGGGATTGAACACGACCCATTCCATTCACATTAATGGCTTTAATCGTTATGTACACCTTTTCCAGAATATTTTATTTATATTTTCATTTTAGTTTAACAGTACTATTTAATGAAGAAGATGCATTTGGTTGGAGAAAACCATATCATGTTATTGTAAAGCTTTTTGCTATCTGAATTGCAAATATCTACCAATATTAACTTTCAATTTTTGAACTTATAGATGGAATTCGTTTGACATGAGGATGCTGTTTATCTCACTGTAGTGTTTTAGATGTTATCCAGCCATCATGAACATAGTTTTCAGTTTTCTAAATAATAATTCAAATTTTAAAAGAATCATGTATAACCCATGACATGAAAAAAGCGAGAGGATACTGGATATTTATCACATTTTAACTAACCGAGTAGTTGGACATGGACCCATGGTTGGCTATATATATTAAGTTTCATTGGAGCCCGGTCCAGCCATAACACCCTGATTTGGGATTAGGGTAAACACACAACACTACACAAAATGTAGACCAAGAACAACTGAAAATTTAAAAGAATCAAATAATTCTAAACATGGTACTTTCTCACATATATGTTGTGGAAATCCACAACTTACCATTGTTCATTGGATGCAGATACTTAGTCATTCCAAAATTTACTCATCGGTTCTAGACAATGCATGTGATTCAGTATAAACATTCAATCAAATTTTGAAGGGTTCAAAAATGATTCCATTTAGAACATTTATTACATCCAAACAACAAACAAGATCATAGTGTATCAGTTGGCAGCCTCTATTAATGTTTTTCTCTCGTCTTAAAATTCACAACCAAAAAGCAAAACACATTAAAACATACACACATATATAACATATATGTATACGTTACTGATTGAAACCTACATATCCATTGTCAGCGTGTCTATATATAACACCCACCATATGCTCTCATAGTATTCGTCAACTTAAATCCTTTCTCCCCATTCGTTATCTAATCACATCTCTGCCCATAACTATGGATATTAATTATTCTCCACTAGGGTATCTAATATCACTCTTCTTCATTGTTACTTTTCTTGCACCACAAGTTAAATCTAGGGCTTTCTACGTCTTTGGTGATTCTCTCGTCGACAATGGAAACAATGATTACCTTGTCACCACTGCTCGGGCCGACAATTACCCGTATGGTATCGATTACCCGACCCGTAGACCCACCGGACGTTTCTCTAACGGCCTCAACATCCCCGACATTATCAGTAAGTATATTTAATTAGTTCGAGAAAGGTTATAAGATAATAATATGTTCTTTAATTATCTCTAACCGTGGTTTAATATTTTTTTTTATCTCTACTAGGTGAAGCTATAGGCATGCCGTCGACTTTGCCGTACCTTAGCCCGCAGCTCACCGGAGAAAATCTTCTCGTCGGTGCTAATTTTGCCTCCGCTGGAATTGGAATCCTCAACGACACTGGAATTCAATTTGTAAGCAACTTCGATAATTCTTAAATTAAATGCAATATAAAAGTTAGCAAACAATAATAATTAAATGCAATAAACAAAAACAAAAAAAAAAGTAGAAAAAAAGCATTTCTTGTTAAATTTGAATGGTGACCAAGGAACGAAAATGAACAACTTAATTCTTTATCATTCCCAAAAAAAAAATTACCATTCACAAAGAATATTTTTTCTTTCTTGTTCCTCTCCATTCCTCCATTCTTTTTTTTGTAAAAAAATATAGAATAAAAGCATTCCTTGTTAAATCAATCAATTTGATAAGGAACAAGTATTTATTTTCATTTCTGTAATTTTATTTCTATATGTTCTTTTCATATTCGTTCCTTGTGTTTTCGAAAAGGTCATCAGTTGGAACCTAGGAAAAGCTATAGTCATGTTGGGCTTAACAATAAATATTTTTGAAAATTAGTCTTTTTAGGTTGGAGCCAAACCGGTCCTGGAATTTTGGAAGTTCTAGCCAATTTAGTAAAAACAACAAAAAAAATCAATAAAAATTTTGGTTTAGTTATTTAGGAGCCATAGGTTTGTGTATATTAATTTCGAAAATTTTGAAAAATGTTTTATTTTGGTACGTAAACTCTGGGTTCAAGGAGCTATTATCGTATTAATTCATTGTAATTCTTGTCAAATTGCTGTCGTTCCACACGTTCATAGATTATGTTTTTTGTTTGGCAGGTAAACATAATTAGAATATCTAAGCAGTTCGAATACTTCCAACAGTACCAGCAACGAGTGAGCGCATTAATCGGACCAGAAGCTACACAACAGCTAGTTAACCAAGCTCTTGTCTTAATCACACTCGGTGGCAACGATTTCGTCAACAACTATTATCTCATTCCTTTCTCTGCTCGCTCTCGCCAGTTCACATTACCGGACTACGTTGTTTATCTCATTTCCGAATACGGAAAAGTCCTTAGGGTAAGGACAACTAAAACATAACTTAATCAGCTCTTCTCTACTTTATTTTCACGTGATAGTACTGAATTATAAAGTATGACATGCTGCCATATAGTAATAAATTGGTGACTCAGACGAAACTAGCTAGAATCATGGAATCTTGATTCTTGCATTACCAATGAGCTTACTGATGTGTTGGCTCAGTACATGACAATGCCTTTAATAAGTGACCCCTCATTAATTTATTTCGCTATGTACATATTAATGACATTGTTCTCTTTTCTCAAAAATAAATTAATTAATGACAATAGTCTCTGAAATGAGGGGACATAACTTCTTTTTAAATGATGGGGAATTTAAAAAAAAAAAAATGTGGGGAAGATTTTAGTTTCTGTTATTTTTAGAAAAAAATATATACGTGATAATGATTTACTCTCTTCATATACATGATTATATATATTTTTTTCTCTTTTGTCTTCACTGATAAAGAAACTCTATGAGTTGGGTGCAAGACGGGTTCTAGTAACCGGAACTGGTGCAATGGGATGTGCACCTGCGGAACTGGCTCAGCATAGCCGCAATGGCGAATGCTATGGTGCTCTCCAAACAGCAGCCGCTTTGTTCAATCCGCAATTAGTTAATTTGATCGCATCAGTCAATGCTGAGATCGGTCAGGACGTTTTTGTAGCAGCCAATGCCTATCAAATGAACATGGATTATCTAACTAACCCAGAACAATTCGGTAACTATAACTCATCTCTTATTAACTTTTTAATACTAATAATAGCTAACTGTTTAATAATAGTAGTAGATATTTTGATATATTTCAAAAGGTTTTAGTTGTTGGTTTCGAATTTATGAAAAAGGTAACAACTCAGCCAAAATTTGACTAGTGAGGTTGACTCAAGCTTGTCAAAGATTTAATGATATAAACACATAATTAGGGAGTGCTTTTGGGGGAGTAGTGATAGTTATGTCTGATTGAATGCGTACGTGAAAATTAATAAATGAGCATGACCAGTGACAACTATGTAGGACTATCTTTTCCATGCATGTTGTTACATTTATGCAAAAAAATTGATTTCACTTCACACTTTTTTATTTATCAAAATATACTATATAGATCGAAGTATTCAATACGTATGTGTCGGTTTGTATGCATAGCAGTATTATTTTATTAGATTTTTTAATAACAGTAACTGTCTGGTCTTTAAATAGTTATATTTGAAAAGCTTTTCCCCTACAATCTAACTCTAAAATATTATAAAACCATGGATAAAAAAAAGGAAAAATATTGGTGGTAGTTGAAAGCATTTACTTATGTCTGGATCGTATACAACAAATAAGTACTGTAGATATTCTAATAAATACCCTTTGATTTGAATCGTTATCTGCATGTATATATGTGTGTAGGGTTTGTGACATCAAAGGTGGCATGTTGTGGACAAGGACCGTACAATGGCATAGGACTATGCACACCAATCTCGAACTTATGTCCAAACAGAGATTTGTATGCATTTTGGGATGCGTTTCATCCGACAGAGAAAGCTAATAGGATAATTGTTAATCAGATCCTCACCGGTTCCTCCAAATATATGCACCCTATGAACCTTAGTACCGTCATGCTCTTGGATTCTTCTAGAATCTAATCCTAAGTGATTTTATTTCAATTAATTGTCATGGCCTTGTCTTTTGTATGCATTGTTGATTAATAACTTTGATCAGCATAATTAAGAGACTTTTCTCGTCGGTGATGCGGTTTGATGTTTCTGCTTGTTGTACCTTGATTAGCTTAGTTTAGTCATTTTTTTCATGTATGTGTGCCAATTATCATGTAATATTTGGAGTGATTGTTATATGGTTTTCTGTTCTACTCGAGATTATTGATTCAGCCACGAGATCGATGCGACATATTGTTATGACTTATGAATCCATGAACCATTAATGTATATATGTATGCATGTTACGATTGATGATATGTGTCTATGTACTTTTCGGCAAAATTCTTGTCGCCATATATTACTGTGGTATGAATCATTAATACGTGACGGAGGGAAAGAGTACTAAAGAGTTTGTTGAAGCATTTCGCAGACACTGAAATGTGAATAATAATAATAAAGGAATTGATTTCTGGTTGGTGAAGTGGGTGAAAAATTTATGTCCATTGCGTATAAACTATAGTATAAGTTACAAAGTATATAATTTTTATATTCTTTCACTACTGACATTTATCTGATGGACCACCCTTATCAATTATCTCAGCGTCAAACCATTGATGCCATTTTTTTTAAATTTACACTTCTCTTTCATAACAATAACAATCTTGTATGCAATGTGTTCAAAAAAAAAAAAAAATCTTGTATGCAAATACATTTGTTATATAGGCCTTGTTCGTACTGGAACCAATGGGCTTTTGGTTATGGATTGTTATTTCTACAAATAGGTTGAATATTATTTAGCTAGTGAGTCTCCATCCTCTATACTTCTAATGAGTAATTTGGGATATCTTATGAATTATTAGGAACAGAAGTATATGCTAATGTGTATTTATCCAAATTTTAATGGTAAACTGTTTGTACCATGATTTGTGTTTATAGCTTTACTTTAACAATTCTGAAATTCTTACCTTTTTATTTAATTCATATCCATGTATTATTATCCTGATTTAAACATTCATCACAATCTGATAAATTTGCTTTGAGAGTACTTTATATTTTTTAACATATGCCACATTGTTTTAATCATTATAGAAACCAATACACACATCAGTATCTTATAAAATATATAGAATGCAACACTTGTCAAACATATTTGGCCTATATCCTACTTCAATAATAAATAAATTTTCAAACACCGGAGAAAAGAATAGTATAGAACAAAAGACTTCACATTCTTCATAAACATATTTCTCTTCCTCAAATCATTGGTAGGAAAAAACAATAATAAGAAAATGAATGCAAAGCATAGTACAAGTGTTGAAGGAAAAAAGCTAAGAGTTATAGTAGTTGATAACTGTAAGCGATAAACACTTGTACTGTTGTACGCCGAATGGAACTTGGTCGGGATCTTGGAGCTATTGTTGCCACAGCAGAGAATAAAATTCCACTGACATATATCAATTGTAATCTCTATTACACTGTATATATATCACAATGGAGCGATTGTTTTCAAGGCGCAACACGGGTTAGAGTTGACACATACATATAAATTATATAATATAATCATTGCTTTTCGATCGGGTTTTGGTCGAGAGGGAAGCTATGAAAGCATATTAGTGTAACATAATTTTGATTTTTCTGAATAATCTATGCGTGAACGCTAATCCGGAGATAACCAATGTGGTCAAGTCAGTGTATAAGAGCCATAATACTTGGGCTTGACGTTGAATTTATTAATGTTACATATCGACCATTGTCATCCATTTATGAAATGCTCCGAAAAACTTTCCATATTTTTTTTTTTAGAAGAAAGTATTGGCTTCGTAGATTTCGTGTAAAACGTGAGCAGAAGTCCAGCTTTGCATTATATAAAACAAACAAAAATTCAATGCCATATCCCATCGAATCTTTGCGAACTTTTATTTTTGGGTAAAAAATACCGTCAAAATATGTAAGCATTCCCAAAAAGGGTAGACTTGTTCTCAAACAAACGCACCAATGTTGAAATAATAGACAACTGATGCATAAGTTTTTGAAATATCTCAAGTATGATTTACATTTTCATCTTTCACGATTTTACAAGACAATTTTCATAATAAAGTAATTCCTATTTTTTTTCCAAGATTGTACGTACAAAACATTTCATAAGAAATTAATAGCAAAAAATTAGTCCTAAGAAGCCATTACGAACTCAGCTTATGAGCACTGATGTTGACGCATTAAGTTCTATGCTTAATTTGCTTAAGCATACCTTCTATGCTCCATGAGAATCTTTACTTTTATATCTTAGCATAGATTTGATAAAGATCTTGTTCACCGTTCAGCAAGACCTTTAACCCAACAAACAAAATAATGAAAAAGTATATAATCTTTATTAACAGTTCCTATGCCGAAAAGTTCAAATAAAATTCTTATTTTAGTTTCTTTATTAACAATTAGAAAGAACTAATACGAACAAAGAACAAACATAGAATCTGATTATGATCTAGATAAATTAATTAAAGATATTTTCACATGTATTTTCTTATGTATTCATAATATTTTCCCCATTTTGATTTTATTGTTCTCATATTAGTTTGTTAAAACAACCCAGTTGCAAAAATGCAGATTACATTCCAGCAAAATTCATGTAAAAGATGCTTTCCTTAGTGACGTGAAAATATGCTTTTGCACCTTTTCCAACTATAAATCTCGATCAATGTCTAAGTTCCTAGAACACAATTCACAGTCTTCTTTAGAATCCAAATCGTAAGCCACTTCTAACCTTTTTAGATTACATATGTAATACGTATGCATATACAAACAATTACATACAAACACGGAACCATGCATTCAAGAAGATAATTACAATTTTCTTTTTTGTTCAAATGATAATCACATGCATGCGAACACTTGCAAGTTCATTTCCATACTGCATGTTTCATTTTTTTTTTAATTAGCTTTTTTTTTGTGAAGATTGTTCGAAGATAAAATCGAAGATGGCAACAAAATCCATGGGAGATATCGAGAAAATAAAGAAGAAACTAAACGTGTTGATCGTCGATGATGATCCACTAAACCTTATAATTCATGAGAAGATCATCAAAGCGATAGGGGGTATTTCACAGACAGCAAATAACGGCGAGGAGGCAGTAATCATCCACCGTGACGGCGGCTCATCTTTTGACCTTATCCTAATGGACAAAGAAATGCCCGAGAGGGATGGAGTTTCGGTACAATTAATTAATAATCTTAGTCTATGGAAATAAACAGATTATTTAATTAACCTCATGGCTAATATCCTTGTCACTTTCTTATGTTCTTTATTTTGTTTGTTTTATTTAGACAACTAAGAAGCTAAGAGAAATGGAAGTGAAGTCAATGATTGTTGGGGTGACTTCACTGGCTGACAATGAAGAGGAGCGCAGGGCTTTCATGGAAGCTGGACTTAACCATTGCTTGGCAAAACCGTTAACCAAGGACAAGATCATCCCTCTCATTAACCAACTCATGGATGCTTGATGGATATATATTTAATTTATATTATGGAAACACATAATAACGTCTAAGTGTGTATGTATGCATAGATACTTGCATGTGTGTGTTTTAGAATTTAGGGTTCTTTATCGTCCGTGATATATAATCATGTAAGCTGTTGCTTCAAGCTTATAAAATATTAAAATAAGGGTTTCCTCTACCAGGAAAAAGTAAATATACAATTTTCATTTTATTAAATAAATAGATACTTCGACCATTTAAGGAATCCACCATTTAACTGAATACATATATCTATCTATATATATATATATATATATATATATATATATATATATATATATTTAACTGATCCACTTTAATTTAAATAGCTATGATATCTAATAAACAAAGATGATATATGTAGTGTAGCTGATGTTAGTTGAATATATAATTATAACGTTAATTGAACTATATATTAGTGAGAGAAAAAAAAACTATATATTAGTGTATGGCTTATGGTTTAGAAAATGATATCTCGCGAATCTAGCTAGTTTGTACATTTATGTTGCCTTTATAATATTTTTCAGAAGTGTTTAACTTTTAGATTTTATTTTGTTGTTATATTAAAATTGATAAATGACCTATAAATTTCATATTCCTCAGTCCTAATTACATATACGAGACATAAACGTTATTAGATATAATACTTTTTGTTATGCGCTCTACTTCATATTATTTTGTCCAACATTATATGTCATAAAGAAGATACAGCATATCTTACTTTGAAATTGATAAGTTTATGCAGAAAGGAGTAAATTCTGATTTCAGCGGCTTATATCATCTAAGCTAGATTTGATTACGCATTGGATGGTAGACATTCAATTGTATTTGTAATAATTATTTTGACGGCTGTTCGGATATCAATCAGATAACTAAAATTCGAATAAATCTACTTTCTCTTTTTTTGCATTTAACATATCTAGCTTTTTAAAACAGTAGAATGAATTTACAGATTCTTTTCTTTTCTCTCTGTTCTCTGAAGTGTACTTGTATCCTTTTGCAGCTAAAACTCGTGAGTCGAAATCTAAAAAGCTTTGGTTATGTGTCAGTGTCTAAAGTGGGATTATATTCTACCTTTTTGAGTTGTTTTGTGATTAATTTAATATGAATTCACTTTTCAAAGCATCTAATATATCTCAGGAAAGTTCAAATTTGCTATATTTAGGATAACCAATATTTTATTTGAATTTTCGGGTGTATTGGTTTGATTCGGCAATGCTTGATTGCTCGAGAGCTTGAACCGAAAAACATAGGATCTAACTGTTGAGTAGGCCTACTGTTGAGCTCTGCTGTTTCCTATACATACTTTAGATCGTCGATTAGATCGTCCGAACATTTCCTATATACCATATCTTGTGAGATTTTAATTTCAGATAAACAAAATGACTGAGGTTGTGTGTTGTAGAAAAGCTAGTATAATATATGCAGTAACGAGGTCATTGTTTTTTTTGGGAGGGAATGTTAAGAAATTAAACTTTTAAAGTAGGACTAGTAGAAATGAATTTTAAATCTAGATTATTAGTATCAAAAATGAAAAATTAAAATAACAGTAGATATATGTATCATTTGGTCAGTATATATATATATATATATATCTTAATATTTTTTTACATGATATATTAATAATTGTTTGATAATATATGAACTTTCAAATAGAAGATATCACGCTTGGAGGATTTATCCCTTAAATAGTTGATAATAATTTTTAGATTCTTTTCCTCATAGATAAAAGGGAAAATAGAATAAAGATTATAATCTAGATGAATTAAATATTTTCCACAGTATGTATATATATTATGTTCATGACTTTCATATACTTCTCTCGTATATTATTTACTTAACTATATAGCACAGAGATTTGGCACCGTAACATATCTTCAAATGTTTGTAAGTACAGTTGATTAAACAATTATCTACTAGTCAAACGATGTATTCTAGTGTGGATCATGTCCTGGCGAAATTTCTTTGGTTAAAGTATATATGTACATATTTTCTCGGTCTTCTTCCTGTGCATCTTGATTATATATTGTCTATATTGTCCATCATCAATTTAACGTAGGAGTCTAGGGACGTTGCGGTCTAGTTGAATCATGTATATTTAATACGTGTATATATAAAGCACTCACGAAACATACATACTCTTGTTCCCTCTAAAAAAAACACACACACACACACACACATGCTCTTGTTTATACCGTTTCTATATAATTCGATACAATATATAGCACATATTCAAGACAAACATGACCAGCTTTTATTAATTTTGTCGGTTATTGTTGTGAAGTGTTGTTGCAGTAGTAAATCAAAGGAGGAAGAAGAAGAAGTACCGGCGGGACAAGTCGTGAAGAAGACATTTAAGAAACTATGCGTTTTGGTCGTGGATGATGATCGATCGTGCCGTTCACTGTACATGGGATTCATCCAAATGCGTGGAGGATTTCCTTACATGGCGGAAAATGGTGAGGAGGCAGTGAACCTATACCGCGATGGCCAAACCTTCAACCTTATCCTCATGGATAATGAAATGCCTGTGATGAATGGAGTTTCGGTACGTACCGCGTCATAGTCAATTCTAGTTAACTAACCGACCAACAATAACCAAATTCAAATGAATTGACGCAGTCAAAATCAATGTTCTGAAATTTGGTATAAGCGGACGTCTATGCATTCGTCTAGACGATAAATCAGTTATGATATATATATTTTTTTAAATGGTCTAAAATCTAAATGGCGTTTATTACTCATACAAAAAAATAATTCTTTAAAAATGCTTAATTAATGTCTAGCAATTTTTAAACATTTGTTAAAATATGTATATGGAATTTGAAAGTCAGTTCAAACTCCCCGTGTTAACACGTTCAACACGTATAATGTTGTGCAAATAGTTCAGTTAAGTTTCAACCTTCCAAGTTTCGACCATTGAATCAAGAACATTATGAACCAAAGCACATACTAATCTATTATTTTACGAAGTAGTTTTAACCAATTATATTGAAAAGAAACTTTAATGGCCGGCTTGATCATTCACTAGTATGATAGAGTCGTTTTTTTCTCACTTGTTAGACCATGCGCATTGAGGTATCATGCGGGGTCCACGGGCTCGAGTTCATAGGCCCAATTGATTAAAAACACATAAAAAAGGGTTTGTTTCGCCGAACCGGGCCTTACGGTTGAACTCGAAAGGGGCGGGTTCACGCCACGTGTCCTCCTCTCAGTGGCTTCTCCTTTCCGCGTTGGCGAGAGAGAAAGAAGGGTCTCGGCGTCTTGATTCATTTCTCTCATCTCCGTAAAAGCTAGGGTTTTTTTCTCTCTGAGGCGATTCTCTGTGCGACCTCCATCTCCGGCGGTATTCTCCAGCAAATCCACTCTGGTTTCTCTTCTCCACCTCTTAGGTGAGTATTGAGTTGAACGGTAGAATTCTCCACCTCCTCTCCATCTTTTTGTGTTTCGTTTTTAAATCGATTTGGGGATTTTTTGTTTGAGGGTTTCAAAATCGATAGAGGGTTTTCGATTAATTGATGTAAATCGGCATGCTCGTTTCATTAGGGTTAGTTTCTGTGAAATTTCAAATCGATAGAGGGGTTTAGAGGTTATATTCACTTCAGTTAGTAACTAAGTAGTGGCTCGTAGTAATGACCAAAGCGTAAACTCGTTGGTTCTTGGTTAGATTTCTAGTCGGAATAGAGTCGTTGTTACCTTGGCCATACGATTGGAACATGTCTTTCTCATCTTCTTTGTTTCTTACATGTAATTGGAACTCGATTGTTGCAGATGGAAACTCCCCGAGAACCTCATTTCTTCAAGCCTCTTCTTCCTGGTTTTCACAGTGGTGTGGCAATACCACTTGACTTCTACTCAAAACACATACAAGGGGCTGAGATCAATAAACCATGGAAGCTAAGATCGGACGCTTCGGATCAAATTTGGGAGGTGATCCGAGAAGGCAGGACACTCACCAAAGGTTGGAAAGAGTTCACCGAAGCACATGATCTTCGAATCGGTGACATTGTCATCTTCAAACACGAAGGAGACATGGTCTTTCATGTGACTCCTTTTGGTCCTAGCTGTTGTGAGATTCTGTGGTCCGACGCGGATGATGCTCCTACTTTCTCATACGACTACTGCTTCTTGGCTGAGGTTACTCCTACAAATCAAAAGGACGACAAAATGGTGAGTAAAATTTAGTTATTTATTGTGTGATTCTAGTACTGCTTCTTGGCTGATGTTATGTATGTGTTTGTAGTTTCTTCCTGTGGAAGCTATGAGGTGTGGTGCTTTGAACCAACAATGCAAAGAGGTCAAACTTGTCAACAAGGAGGGAAAGTCATGGACTGCACGCTTCGGATTTAGCGAATCAGACGGCGCATATTACATCAGCAGAGGGTGGAGAAAGTTCTGTCGTGATAACAGATGCACCAACGGAGATTTGTTTGTGTTCAACGTGGTTGGAGACGGGACGACAACTCCATTACTGTGTGTATGTCCGGAAAGAAAGGAGTGTACTGAACTACTGATCAAGCACTTCAGCAGAATCGATGGTAAGTCTTCTCATTTGACTTGTTTGTGTTGTCTATATCTTCAATGTTACTACTTTGCTTCTGCTTTAACTTGTGTTCTCTTCTTCTACAGGTAGCATTGCTTCTACCTCACGAAATTAGATGGCTCTTTTGCGGTCTTTCCTCTCTATCATCTTAACTTGTTTCCTTTTGTTTCATTAGCAACTTATCAACTTATGTATTTCGGTTTGTAAAACTTGAATGGTTTTTCTATGTGAACTTTTATCCTAAGTTAAACATTCTCGAACTTAATTCCTTTGTTGAATGCGTAGACTGATCATCGAACAAAATGTTTCTATGAATTGAATTTAAGTTAAGAAACAACATAAACTCCAAAACTCTAACATAGCTTTTCTACATCTGAAAACACAAACCAAAATATTAAAACATATCTCAAAACCAAAACTTAAACTCCAAAACTAAAACATAGGTTGAATAAAGTGTTTTCATAAATTTTATAATATATTTTAATATTTTATTCATGTATTCTGAATAATTTTAAATTTAAAAAAAAATAAAAAATTTTATTATTTTATTCCTATGAACTCTTTCTTCGGGTTCACTAATGCAGAAAACAACAAATTCGGGTTCATAACTGTTTATGGGCCCACAAAAAAATATTAAAAAAATTTGGTGAACCCCAAAGTGGGGTTCACCAATGCTCATGCTCTTAGGCAACCAAGGAGCTAAGAGACCTAGGGGTGACGTCAATGATCGTGGGATTGACGTCACATGAGGACGAGAATAGTGGATTTATGGAAGCTGGAGCTGACCATTGCTTGGCCAAGCCCATAACATTTGAGAATTCAACCTTTGGGAGCTTCAACCTCAGAGAAGTGATAGTTGGATTTGGAAGAGCATTTGCAACCTCCGACATATTGCTCGCCCCATGTTAGTATGTGAGGTAGGTAATGGTCTTTCTGCTAGTTTTTGGCACGACAACTGGACTACCCTTGGTCCCTTGATTGATCTCACAGGTCCAAGAGGGCCGGGAGTAACTGGTCTTCATGTTGACGCGGTGGTAGCAGAGGCAATGAGAGATGGAAACTGGTGGGTCACTAGGAGTAGAAGTAGAAACAGATTGATTACCCTGATCCGAGACTCCTTACCAGCAGCTGCTCCAATTATAGCTTCTGAAGCGGAGGATATTTACTTATGGAAACCCGGAAATAGAGTTGCTTCCTGCTCTTTCTCCACTGCGGATACTTGGGCAGCCCTGCATCCCCAGGGAGAGACAGTGTTCTGGAGTCAACAAGTTTGGTTTCAAGGGAGGATTCCGAAGCATGCTTTTATTACTTGGGTGATTGCAAGAGACAGATTGGGTACGAGAGATAGAATGAGGAGGTGGGGTTTGCAGGTTCCGTCAGTCTGCATCCTATGCAACTCGACAGATGAAACAAGGCAGCATCTCTTTTTTGAGTGCAGGTACAGTTCCGAGGTTTGGAGTTTTTTCTGTTCTAGAATGAACTTAAACCCACCTGCTCTGTTTGAAGACGGGTTGAGATGGTTGAGAAATCCATCTTCTGATGAGTTTGTGAAGTTGATAGTGAAGCTTGTATACCAAGCAGCACTATATGGTATTTGGAGGGAGAGGAACACTAGAATTCATAACCAGTTTTTTCGTCCTCCTCGGGCTGTCATTCTCGAGATGAAACAAACGATTCAGGCACGATTGGATCCTTTATCAAGAGCTCATAACTCAAGGAGAACCGATACTACTTTGCTTGCCACTTGGTTCAGTTTCTTTGACAGCTGAGGGTTAAGCGAGTTTTGCAGTGATAGGTAGAAGAGGTGAAGAGTCTGGAGAGTCAGAAGAAGGTTAGAAGCGTTGGTTTTTTCTTGGAGGTAAGTAGAAGATTTTGGTATAGATAAGGGTTTTTATTATGTTTACCCGTTTGTGGGCGCCTCTTAGATGTAAAGTTGTAATGCCCAGTTTAATAAATGGAATAAAAGAATAATTTAAAAAAAAAAAAAAAAAAAAAAAAAAAACATTTGAGAATATCTACTTGCTCATCGAGCAGCTAAAAGACGAATGATAATGACGCGCGACTATATATTTATCCATTTTTTGTTCTCACTAGAATAACCCAAATACTATATAATATAACAGGATTCAAGAACATATTTTAAATATATATATTTATATATAGTTTCATGAAAATGTAACAATGAACAGATAAAAAGCATTTGTCTAATAATGGCAT
Organism: Brassica napus; assembly: GCF_020379485.1. Classification (NCBI taxonomy): domain Eukaryota; kingdom Viridiplantae; phylum Streptophyta; class Magnoliopsida; order Brassicales; family Brassicaceae; genus Brassica; species Brassica napus. The sequence goes on along the minus strand of NC_063438.1, from coordinate 27,839,316 downwards.
ACATATTTTTCAATTTCTCTATATTATTTGTGATATATTCGCTACAATAATTCGAGTGGTAGCTAATAATTGTTGTTACAAAATGGCAACTAAACAGCATTTAAGCATAAATATGCGAGTGTCGAATGTTATAGGATTTGGTTTAAGCCTTGTAGCCTTAGAGGTTAACAAGGAATGTTAGTATATTCGATAGATTAGAACGCACTTGGCAAAAAAAAAAAGTCTACCAGTAAATTAAAAAGAAACCAAGAGAATTAGTAGCAGAAAGATTGATAAAAAAACATCAGAGGTCCTCATTATTATTATTGTGCTGTATAGAATGAAATCTATCTGTTGTATTAACATTATTATCATTATTTATAATATATGTTGTCCTCTCAATGTGATTAAACCTCAGAGTAGACAACTTCAACTCCAAACTTAATTGCAACTGCACATAGCCACCACCACCCGGTTTAAGTAACCAGCCGATATTGCTGAAAACCACCCGGTTTAACTTACATAGGCCCTGAATCATATAATAGCCCATAGTTACCTTCTTTAAATGGGCCTTTAAAGTCAGTATAGTAACCCTAACTAAGCCCATTATCATATCGCCTTGTATAAAAAAAGCTTAACGCTCGTCTCGGAGACCTTTCATTAGGGTTTTCTCTTCTTCTCATTTTTCACTTCGGCTGCTGCTGCAAGTGAGCACCGAATTATAAACCCTAGCTATGGCGACGAAACCAGCTAAACAATCCGTGCAATGCTTCGGGAGGAAGAAGACGGCCGTCGCCGTCACCCACTGCAAGCCCGGCTGCGGTATGATCAAGCTCAACGGCTCCCCGATCGAGCTATTCCAGCCAGAGATCCTCCGGTTCAAGATCTACGAGCCGGTCCTTCTCCTAGGGAAGCACCGTTTCGCGGGCGTGGACATGAGGATCCGCGTCAAGGGCGGTGGTCACACTTCACAGGTCTACGCGATTCGTCAGAGTATCGCTAAGGCGTTGGTTGCGTTTTACCAGAAGTATGTTGACGAGCAGTCGAAGAAGGAGGTGAAGGATATTTTGATTAGGTACGATAGGACTCTGCTCGTGGCGGATCCGAGGAGGTGCGAGCCGAAGAAGTTTGGTGGGCGTGGTGCTCGTTCTCGTTTCCAGAAGAGTTACCGTTAATCAAAATCTGGTTTGTTCATTTCTCAAAATGAGTTGTTGAATTGTCAGACGTTAGACTCTCATTTGCGTTTTTTTTTATTATTGTTATTGGATAATGGTTAATTTGCCTATGAACTTATGTTTTTTTACAATGTCTGCTCGTTTAATGTCTTTACTCCGATTACTGTTTTATTTTGTTAATTGATTGGTCGCTTAAACGATTGGGTATTGGTGAAATGATCTAGCTTATTGCATGTTAGGAGTTATAGTTAAAGTGATTGAGGATTTTTTGGCGAAACTTAGGTTGATGATGTTTTAGAAATATTATCGAGACATTGAATCACTCTGCTATAGTGTCGGACAAGTATTACATTTTGTCACTCTAATCAATTAAGCTATGTATTTTTAGAGTTTAATGATGATGTTGTTTAGAGATGTAGGAAGAATTCAACCAATTATGTTTTGTTAATCATGTTTATTTGTTAGTGTTCTAGAGTTTTATTCATGGAACATGAGCTTCATGGTTTTTTGAAATGAAAAAAAAATACTGAAACTTGTTGAAACTTGAATAGTAAGTAGTATTAGCATCTCTTTAGAATTATAAAATGTATATAGAATGGTATAACCGGGCGATTATTATGTTCGTCTTACGATGATTTCTCCCTCTCCAACTTTTGAAACTTTTCTTTACACAAAAGAATGTGAAAGCAATTTCAGTATAGCACTATTGGGTTCACGATTGGGTACTTCTAGTTCTAGAGAAACACTATTTTTCCATAAGCAAATACAACAGTGTCTGCTTTACATATACCCTGTAATTGGGTTTAGCCGTAATAATAAAAGACTTAGCTAAACTAAGCCCAAGGCCCATCACAGTTCACGTTTTGGATCCAACAAGCTTCCGGAATACGCAAAAATATCAAAAATGCCCTTACATTATTAGTAAATTTACGAAATGCCCAAAATTAAATCTAAATTCAAAATCTCCGAAAACACCTCCTTCTCTCGTCGTCACCATCTCCGCCGTCGATCCGCTGCCGTCATGCCGTCGTCAATATCGGAATTCTCCAAATCGTGGCCGCGGAAAGGATCCCTGCGAACCACAGTGGTGACTGGTGAGCATTCGTTAGCCACCGATGAGTGTTGTGTGATTTTTTTTCTTCATATGATCTGAAAACCTCTAAAAACTGCCGATTTGATTATTAATTTTAATTTGCAGATTCATGTTTTATGGATGAGAAACAATACGAAACTCCACCGGATTGCTGTTTACAACGTATAACGAGGTTCATTTTACACGATGAAGATGTGTATTATGAGGTATTGATCTCTCCATGAAACTGCATAACTAATCTGTGGAATTAGATTTTGATGGAGACTTTGATTTGATTACTTTCTTCCTTGTAATTTGCTTTTCTTTTTTTTCCCCTAGCTGCTTCTTTCTCAATTGAGTGTTAAATGACAAATTATATTGAACCTACATTGTATGTGTGTCTGTGAAGATAAGAAGTGGCCGAATCTCAAGATAATAATGGTTCTTGGCTTCTTAGAAACTTACAAACGATGGTGGAGCCTAAACCTGACTGGGACATCATTTATAGACTTTGTGTTCCCAGTTGTCTTAGTCTACAGCTCCTTCCAGGAATTTTCCTGATTGGTAATTAAAGACTTGGTTGGACTTCATATGCTTTTCTTCTTACTACGCTGATAATACATTTGTGTTCATACCAATCCTTTTTTTTTCATTTCGCAGATTGGTTTTTCTGAAATACATTTTCAGATCTGCTCGTCTGATGACTCTCTCTCGCAATTGTAAACACCATGTCTTTCCTAGCTTCCACGGGCCAGATGTCCGTAGAGGCTTTCTCAGCTACTTACTGAAGGAGTTAAGAGAGAAAGCAATCGACGTCTTCATAGACAATGATATAGAGAGGAGCAAGTTGATTGGTCCCGAGCTCACAGAAGCTATAAGAGGATCGTTAATTGCAGTTGTCTTGATCTCGCGGAACTACGCTTCATCAACATGGTGTCTGAACGAGTTGGTGCAGATCATGAAGTGTTGGGAAGAAGATAAGCAGACGGTGGAGGTGATTTTCTATGAAGTGGATCCATCTGACGTGAAAAAGCAGAAGGGCGACTTCGGAGCTGTCTTTGATAGAACTTGTGCAGAGAAATCAACGGAGGAAGTTGAGAGATGGAGAAAAGCTTTGCATATTGTGGCTCAAATCGCTGGTTACCATACAAGCAACTAGTAAGTCTTTTCTATTTCCACTTGATAGATTAGTCCTAATCTTCTTAACACATCTGAGTCTATATATATCTGGTAAACACTATAGCGAGGGAGTGAGATAGGATCATTAATTATACTGTGCGGGTTAAGTTTGTTTAGATCTGGGAAAGATGATGGAAATGGGGCATTATCACGTGAATTTTCTTTGTTCTGTTGATATATTTTTGATGTACATGTCATTTATTTCCTGACTAATTAACGGATGTATTCATCTTTTTCTCTTTTAGTGATGATGATGCAGTCATGATTGCAAAAATTGTTACCGATGTTTCGAACAAGTTCATTGATTCTACAACATCAAATGATTCCGACAGCTTAGTTGGGATTGAAACTCATATACGGGAGATACAGACATTGTTGTCCTTAGAATCCGATGAAGTCCGGATGGTTGGTATCTGGGGTCCTGCTGGAATTGGTAAGACGACCATCGCCAGAGCTTTATACGGAGAGCTCTCTAGTAAGTTTACACATGCTGCTTTTATTGAGAGTATCCAAGGGAAGTTTGAGCAAAATTATCGTGACGAGCACGCCTTCATGTTGCATTTACAAGAAAAACTTTTGTCTGAGACCTTAAATCAGAAAGATTTTAAAATAGGTCATTTGGGTGTGGCAAAAGCAAGACTGAAGGACAAGAAAGTGCTTGTCGTTCTTGATGATGTGGATGACTTAAAGCAGCTAGAAGCCATGACTGACAAAACTTGCTGGTTTGGGCCTCAAAGTAGGATTATCATCACAACAAAGGATAAAAAGCTTTTTGTAGCACATGAGATCAACCATATTTACCAAGTGGATTTTCCATCTACATCTGAAGCTCTTGAAATTCTCTGTCTGTCTGCTTTTCGTCAACATTCACCTTCATCAGGGTTTGAGGACATGGCCATAGAAGTTACACGGCTCGCCGGTCGTCTTCCTTTGGGTCTGTGTGTTTTTGGCGCTTATCTGCGAGGAATGTCCAGGGATCGGTGGATACATGCATTACCTAGACTTAGGACGAGTCTTGATGGGAAGATTGAGAAAGTGTTAAGGTTCAGCTATGATGCTTTATGCAAGGAAGATCAAGAATTGTTTCTTCATATAGCATGTTTTCTCAAAGGTGAATGGATTACTGACGTGGTGGAGTGTCTTGCGGAGAGTCGTTTGAACGTCAACCACGGGCTCCAAGTGTTGTTGGATAAATGTTTCATATCTATACGCAAATGGGGACGGTTGGCGGTGCATAATTTGCTTGAGCAATTGGCTAAAGATATTGTCCGTAAACAGTCTGATAATCCTGGGAAACGTCAGTTCTTGGTGGATGCTCAGGACATTTGTGATGTGCTCGAGGAAAATGCTGTAAGTTTTGAGATAAACTGTATCCAGTCTTTTCTTGCTACCATTTTTTGATCATTTGTAGCTAATTAAAGTTCTTTCAGGGCACTGAAACCATTAGAGGAATAGATTTTGACTTATCGGAGGTCAGGGGAGACTTAGTTATTGACGAGCGAGCCTTTGAAGGGATGTCTAGGCTCCAGTTCTTAAGATTTCAGAAACGGGGTTTGTATAACAACACCAAACTTCTCCTACCCCAGGATCTGAAGTTTAGAGCTAGTAAACTTAGATTTCTTGAATGGGATCAGTTTCCGCTGGCATGTTTTCCTCGTGAGTTTCAACCGCGGCGTCTTGTCAAACTTATGATGGAGCACAGCAAGCTTGAAAAGCTGTGGGAAGGACCTATTGTAAGTAGTTTTTATGTGATTTTACCATTTAATTTCTTTGCATTTCATTTTAAGAACGAAGTTCTGGCTTAATTTAAACTATGTGCAGCCTCTCCCTTGTCTGAAGTTGATAGAGCTGTCTAGTTCCGACTACCTCAAAGAACTTCCGGATCTGTCCAATGCCACTAGTCTCAAGGTACTGAGGGCTGGTTTTTGCTCAAGTCTGTCGGAGATCTCCTCTATTGGGAAGTCCACTAGTCTCGAGGAGTTACATCTCGCTGGTTGCTTTGAGTTGATTGTGATCCCCTCGTCCATTGGGAATGCTATTAATCTCAAGACGTTGAATGTCCAGGTGTGCCAGGGTCTGGTTGAACTCCCCTCCTCTATTTGGAGCCTTAAGAAGTTAAAGAAACTGTTAATTGCAGGATGCCCAAACCTTAACCATTTGGGGTCACAGTTGAGAAGCTTTCCTGATATTTCCGGAAACATTACAGAATTAGATATGAGTAATACAGCGATAGAAGAGTTTCCTTCGTCAATCATGGCTTTTTCGTGTCTTCGTAAACTCACAACAATGACTGCTGAAAGTCTCAGGGTGTTTCCAGATGTTCCTGACACCATCGAAGTGTTAAAATTGCACAATGCGGGAATAGAAGAAATTCCTCCGACGATTAAGAATCTCTCACGTCTCACTACACTAAGCATGCCTCGCTGCAAGAAGCTAAAGGTCCTTCCAACCAACGTCAACCTGCAATCGCTCTCTTCACTTGATCTCAGTTCCTGCACACAATTGAGAACTTTTCCAGAGATATCTGTAGGCATTAGATCTCTTAATCTGAGCAATACTGGTATAGAAGAAGTCCCTTCATCCATATGGTCTTGGTCCAGTCTTCTTAAATTGAACTTGGAAGATTGCCACAGCCTTCGGGTGTTCCATTGCGTTCCTGACAACATCGAAGAGTTGGACTTGAGAAATACGGGAACAGATTTCTCAGGTGGGGATTTACGTATAAACCTCAAAGGGTGCAAGAATCTTGTGTCACTGCCCCACATTCCGTATCGCGTCTCATACCTTGATGCATCTAACTGTGAGTCGCTGAAGAGAATAGATGGCTTAGTTAGCAATCCAGAGAGATGTCTCAGTTTTGCTAACTGTTTCAAGCTGAGTGAAGCAGCGAGAGAACTCATCGAGGAATCGGATTACAAGTTTGCGCTCTTACCTGGTGGAGAACTGCCTGCAGAATTTGATCACCGAGCAAGAGAGGGTTTACTAACTGTCAATTTGGATCAGAGCCCTCTACCTTTATTCTTACGATTTAAAGCTTGCCTTTTGCTGCTTCATGGACACTATATAGAGGACGAGGATGCCAGTGAGGATGATAAGGACGATGAATGGATGGGTGCCAAGAGGCTTTTCTGTGACATCTGGTACGTTCAGAATGGCCTCTATGTTGGACATGGATCCTGCAAGTACCAGCTACCAGCAGTACTTGGATTTAAGGAGCATGTGTATTTCTTGGAATCTTCCATTTCACTAAACCTTCCTGAAACAGATGAGAATGTCAGCCAGCTTCATTTTGAGTTCAAGATCACTGGTAAATACTGGGATGTAAAAGACTTTGGTCTACAGCTCTTCGAAGACCCTGATGTTCGTGATGACCATGTATGCTGTGGTGATACTTACAAAGAAACTGCGGACATCAATATTAGAGAAAACTTACATGCAGGAACAATGTGAAGAAGAGAAACAATTTAAGAGCTAAGCTTTCTGGAAAGAAGCAACTTATTGGGTTCTGACAATGTTTGTGGGCCTTTTTTTTAATCATTCCTAAGCAATGGGCCTTACTAAATGATTAATGGGTCTAACTAAATGGGCTTAAATCCGAAACATTAAATTCGCACGAGGGAAAGTCTCTTCTAAGCGACAGTTCATAGCAATTTCTTTCAAAATCTCCTTTTTCCTGTAAACGTCGCCGTCGCCGTCGCCGGATGGATCGACCGCCGTCGTTTCCTCACTACCAAAGCCCTAATCCCAATTTCTTACTCCAGCGCTCCATCTCTTCCCGAGCTCTCCGGTACACTCTCCTCTCTAATGTCAACGCACCTTAGATTCCCTCTCGCAAAATCTATCTCTAGAACACTCTTCTCTTCTCCCCAAGGACGGTATTGTTCGGTGCTCTTTTGATCCAGATCATCTCATGCCACCAGAAGCTCTCTTCCTCCATTCACGCCGTTGCGCAAACTCTCTCGATCTCACTCACCTCCTTAGATCATTTGGTAGCTACCGAAACACGCTCGAGTTACCGATTGAGCCACAGCTGAATAACGGCGATTGTGATCTCTGTTTCTCCTTAGATGACGTCACCGAGTTAGGCAACAACTTCTTCTACAACGATGGTAAAACGCGGCGTTTTACACTTCCTAGTGTTCTTCTATCTGTGGAAAATGCAGCGAGTTTGAATGTTCTTCTGTGTTGGAGAAATCATTAGGGCTCTTACCCAACTTCGTATTCCTTTAGTGTTCTTTGTTCGATTCTCGGTTAAGAAGCGGTTGAAATGAGTGAGTTAAGCGCGTGGATTCTGGTGAATTCAACGAGATACGGTGTTGTAATCGATACATACATGAGTGATCATGTTCTCTTGCTGTTTAGGTTGTCTATGAAAGCGGTTGTTAAGGAAGCTAGTGGGTTTATGATGGAGTATGATGCTAATGCCGCTGGTGAGCAGAGCTGCAAAAGCAGAACGTTTGAGTGTCCAGTTTTGTTTCGAGTGTTGTCTTGGTTAGCCTCTCAGCTTGGCGTATTGTATGGGGAAGGAAATGGGAAGTTTTTTGCACTAGACATGCTGAAACAGTTCGTTGAAGTATTTGTCTCTCGAATTATGTTGTTTCGGTCACCTGAATCCTCTGGTGTTCTCAAGGATTTGGATGAGGATGTGAAGATTGGGAAAATTTTGGACAATGGTCAGGTGATATCTGTGTCTCGTGTGGCAGCAGCAGTTGCAGCGTTGTATGAAAGATCCATGCTTGAAGGAAAAATGACAACAATTCGATATGCACAACCACTAACAAGATATCAACGGTTGGTTTCGAAAACTTTGTCCATCTCTATAGTGTTTAAGTTTCATATCATGTTTGAATCTGAGTTTGATTCTTTATGATGTCTACATGACTCTGTAGGTTAGCTGAGCATGGTGCTATGACAGCTAAAGCTGATGAGGAACGCACGGGACGTCCTAACTACCGACCTATTATTGATCATGATGGTCTTCCTAGACAACGGTTATCAAATCAGGTTAACACTAAACTAAGTACTAACTGTTATTTTACATGAATGAAACAAACATGACTCTAGAGAATTTTTGCTGAAGTAACCGAGTTACATATATTGTATTGTCTATGACGTTGTAGGATATGAATAAATGAAGACAAGAGAAGAGCTATTAGCTGAAGAGAGAGATTACAAGCGTCGAAGAATGTCATACCGTGGTAAGAAGGTGAAACGAACGCCTCGACAGGTATGAAATCTCTTCCTTCACTGTTCCTATGATTATCACATCTCTTAGTGTTGTGAATGTTCTGCTGCAAAATGGTCAATAATGCATATTTCTCACTGGATTTTCTAAAAAGAATGTGTAGAAATGTTTAGGCTCTACCATTTCCTGTTGAGGCATTTTGCTGATTTTATGAGAAAGTTGGACGTTACTAAAATCATGCTTTCATTTCATTTATTGAGTGAGTTTTCTCTCCATCTTTTGTCTTTTAGGTGTTACGAGACATGATAGAAGAATTTACAGAAGAAGTTAAGCTAGCAGGAGGAATTGGATGTTTTGAGAAGGGAATGCCATTACACTCCTCATCTTCTATAAGCCAGGATCAGAAAGAAATTGACTTTTTATGGAAATACATGAGCATTAGGTCACGTGTGATACAAGAAAGGAAAGTATGTACCTATGAAACCAAAGACATCACTCTTTTGAAACTCCGGTGACGAAGACGATGACCAGAGCCATTACTCATCTCAGAAGAGCCGTCAAGGGCTAACCCTGCACCGCTAAAAACATAAGAACCTGTTCAGAAAAGATCTCTGTTTCTTCATGGCAGGTGTTTGATAAAAGACTCCTTATGATCCTCACAGCTATTTATACTCTCAGCTAACCCTTATTCCTCACACATACTCGTGAGCCATTACGCACGTGCAGATCTTCCACGTCACCCACACCTCTATGTGTGATCCCAACATACCATGTGCACTTGTTCCCTCCCTAGCCACGTCCTTTAATACCTCTTGCATCCCTAATTGGCACATCGTATCAGTGTTCTCCTCTCCAATTCAGAAGAAACCGTCTGAAACGGCTACACGACGGAGCTCCAGAGTAATCAGAAACCACCAGAGGCGAGAACACAAAACTCGGAGATTCCTGTGAACTTCAGTCTCACTGATAAGCTCGGGAGATCGCCGCTCTCTGTTCTCAGCGGAAACGCTCTTCCTCTGTTTCCCATTTCAGACGGCGACCTTGATCTCGAATACATCTCTCTGAGTGCACACGACTGGTTAGTATTCGTTAGATTCCGCCTGTGTTTAAAATAAAATATAATTATTGCTCTGTGTGTTTATCATCTTGTTGCTACATTGTTTCGTTGAGTTTTTCTCTATATCATTCTTTATTTCTCAGTTTTGTAATTGAATATCATTGGAGAACACCATATTTGTATATTTTTTCAGAGACCTTGATGAAAAGTTTCATCATGTTGCATCAATAGTGTCACTGTATCCGTCTCTGAACCTTTGAATTGGATGAGAAACAATCAAATTACCTGTCGTTATCCTATCTTTTTGGAGAAAAAACAGAATTAGCGTCTTCGGAGATTGTTCAGTCATGACTTATGCAACTACAGTTCTTGAGATATTGATTATCTTTGCCATGAAGCTGCATATTTGTGAAATTAGATAGTGATGGAGACTTTGGTTTTGATAACTTGCTTCCTTGTAATTTGCGTGTCTTTTTCCTTGCTGCCTCCTTCTGGAAAAAGAGTAACCACAATATTTTATTACTTCTGTTGCTTCCTTGTAATTTGCTGGTCTGTTTCCTTGCTGCCTCCTAAATAGAGTAACCACAATATTTTATTACTTCTGAAAATTTGTTCTTTTTTTTTCCTGCAAACGGAGTATTTTTCTTTTATCTCTATCGATTGAAGAAGTTTCATAGTCTTATAGAAACTAAGATGTATGGAAACTTATAAGTAATGTTTCAATTCATCGACCCATATTTCTCAGTCGAGTGTTAGTTACATTTTTATTGAGACTACATGTATGTGTAGATAATAAGTGCTCTTGTCACAAGATAGTAAGTTCTTGACTTCTTAGAAACTTGCAAACGATGGTAGGGCCTAGACATGACTAGCATATCATTTGTTGACTCTGTTTACCCAGTTGTCTTAGTCTACGGAAATTCCATGATTCTTCCTGATGGTAATGAAAGACTTAGATTGCGAGTTGTTATATATTCCTTCTATAAGTGGTTACTACTCTGATAATTCATTTGAACAAATCTTTTTCTTTCATTCCGCAGATTGGTTTTTCTTAAAGACACTTTCAGATCTGCTCGTCTGATGGCTCTTTCTGCTTTGTCTCGCCATTGTAAACACCATGTCTTTCCTAGCTTTCACGGGCCAGATGTCCGTAGAGGCTTTCTCAGCTACTTACTGAAGGAGTTAAGAAAGAAAGCAATCGACGTCTTCATAGACAATGACATAGAGAGGAGCAAGTTGATTGGTCCCGAGCTCACTGAAGCTATAAGAGGATCTTTAACTGCAGTTGTCTTGATCTCGAGGAACTACGCTTCATCAACATGGTGTCTGAACGAGTTGGTGGAGATCATGAAGTGCAGGGATGAAGATAACCAGACGGTGATGGTGATTTTCTATGAAGTGGATCCTTCTGACGTGAAAAAGCAGAAGGGAGACTTCGGAGCTGTCTTTGATAAAACTTGTGCAAAGAAATCAACCGATGAAGTTGAGAGTTGGAGAAAAGCTTTGAAGCTTGTGGCTCAAATCGCTGGTTACCACACAAGCAACTAGTAAGTCTTTTCTATTTCCACTTGATTGATTGGTCCTAATCTTTTTAACACATCTCAGTGTATATATCTGGTAAACAGTATAGCGAGGGACTCAGATAGGATCATTAATTATGCCTTCCGTGTTAAGTTTGTTTAGATCTGGGGAAGATGATTGAAATGGGTCATTGTCATGTGAATTTTCATTATACTGTTGAAATATTTTGAAGTACATGTCATTTATTTTCGACTAGTTAACAAATGTATTCATCTTTTTCTTTCAGTGATGATGACGCAGTCATGATTGAAACAATTGTTACCGATATTTCGAACAAGTTCAACGATTCTACAACATCAAATGATTCCAACAGCTTGGTTGGGATTGGAACTCATATCAAGGAGATAGAGTCATTGTTGTCCTTAGAATCCGATGAAGTCCGGATGGTTGGTATCTGGGGTCCTTCTGGAATTGGTAAGACGACCATCGCCAGAGCTTTATATGGAGAGCTCTCTAGTAAGTTTACACATGCTGCTTTTATTGAGAGTACCCAAGGGAAGTTTGAGCAAAACTATCGAGACGAGCACGCGTTCAAGTTGCATTTACAAGAACAACTTTTGTCTAAGACCTTAAATCAGAAAGATGTAAAAATAGGTCATCTGGGTGTGGCAAAAGCAAGGCTGAAGGACAAGAAAGTGCTTGTCGTTCTTGATGATGTGGATGACTTAAAGCAGCTAGAAGCCATGACTGACCAAACTTGCTGGTTTGGGCCTCAAAGTAGGATTATCATCACGACAAAGGATAAAAAGCTGTTGGTAGCACATGCGATCAACCATATTTACCATGTGGATTTTCCATCTACATCTGAAGCTCTTGAAATTCTCTGTCTGTCTGCTTTTCGTCAAAATTCGCCGTCATTTGGGTTTAAGGACATGGCCATTGAAGTTACCCGGCTTGCCGGTAACCTTCCTTTGGGTCTACGTGTTTTTGGCGCATATCTGCGAGGAATGTCCAGAGATCAGTGGATATATGCATTGCCTCGTCTTAGGACTAGTCTTGATGGGGAGATTGGGAAAGTATTAAGGTTCAGCTATGATGCTTTATCCGAGGAAGATCAAGAATTGTTTCTTCATATAGCATGTTTTTTCAATGGTTGGTGGATTGATGACGTTGTGGACTGTCTTTCGGAGAGTCGTTTGAACGTCAACCACGGGCTCCAAGTGTTGTTCGATAGATGTTTCATATCTATACTCGAACGGGGACGGTTGGTGGTTCATAATTTACTGGAGCAATTGGCTTTTGAGTTTGTTCGTAAACAGTCTGTTTCTGATCCTGGGAAACGTCAGTTCTTGGTGGATGCTCAGGAAATTTGTGAAGTGCTCGAGGAAAATGGTGTAAGTTTTGATATAAACTGTGTCCAGTCTTTTCTTGTTACTATTTTCTTGATCATTTGTAGCTAATTTAAGTTCTTTCAGGGCACTGAAACTATTAGAGGAATAGATTTTGACTTATCGGAGGTCAGGGGAGAAATAATTATTGACGAGCGAGCCTTTGAAGGGATGTCTAGGCTCCAGTTCTTAAGATTCCGGAAACGGGGTTTGTATAACAACACCAAACTTCTCTTACCCCAGGGTCTGAAGTTTAGAGCTAATAAGCTTAAGTTTCTCGAATGGGATCAGTTTCCGTTGACATGTTTTCCCCGTGAGTTTCAACCGCGGCGCCTCGTCAAACTTATGATGACGCACAGTAACCTTGAGAAGCTGTGGGAAGGACCTATTGTAAGTGGTTTTATGTGTGCTTTACAATTGAATTAAGTTCTTTGCATTCCAAATGTATTAACGCGGTTTGGTCCTCTGCCTTAATTTATAATATGTGCAGCCGCTCCCATGTCTGAAGTTGATGGATCTATCTAATTCCGACTACCTCAAAGAACTTCCAGATCTGTCTAATGCCCCTAATCTCAAGAAACTGACAGCTATTTTTTGCCCAATTCTGTCGGAGATCTCCTCTATTGGGAAGTCCACTAGTCTCCAGTATTTGAATCTAGCTGGTTGCTCCAACTTGATAGTGATTCCCTCTTCCATTGGGAATGCCATTAATCTCCAGATGTTGAATCTCCTGATATGCGACGGTCTGGTTGAACTCCCATCTTCTATTTGGAGCCTCAAGAAGTTAAAGCATCTGTCAATTATAGGATGCCCAAAGATCCGTTTGGGGTCACAGTTGAGAAGCTTTCCTGATATTTCCAGTAACATCACATATCTCCATACGAGTGATGAAGAAATAGAGGAGTTTCCTTCATCAATCATGGCTTTTCCGTGTCTTCGTAAACTCACTGCAACAAATGCCAAAAGTCTCAAGGTGTTTCCAGACGTTCCTGCCACCATCAAAGTGTTAGAATTTCAGAACGCGGTAATAGAAGAAATTCCTCCATCGATTCAGAGTCTCTCACGTCTCACTGAACTAACCATGTTTGGCTGCCAGAAGCTAAAGGTCCTTCCAACTAACGTCAACCTGCAATCTCTCTATTCACTTAATTTCAGTTACTGCACACAATTGAGAACGTTTCCAGAGATATCTACAAGCATTGGATATCTTAATCTGAGCGATACTGCTATAGAAGAAGTCCCTTCATCCATATGGTCTTGGTCCCATCTTCTTGAATTGAACTTGGAAGATTGCCGCAGCCTTCGGGTGCTCCATAGTTTTCCTGACAACATCGAAGAGTTGGACTCGGACTTGAGCGATACGGGAACAGATTTCTCAGGTGGTGATTCGGAGACTGTTCTACCGTTACGTATAAACCTCAAAGGGTGTAAGAGTCTTGTGTCATTGCCCCACATTCCGTATTTCGTTTCACTCCTTGATGCATCTAACTGTGAGTCGCTGAAGATAATAGATGGCTTCTTTACCAATCCAGAGAGATGTCTCAGCTTTGCTAATTGTTCCAAGCTAAGTGAAGCAGCGAGAGAACTCATCGAGGTATCGGATTGCAAGTTGGCGCTCTTACCTGGTAAAGAACTGCCTGCAGACTTTGATCACCGAGCAAGGGAGGGTGCACTAACTGTCAATTTGTGTCAGATCCCTCTTCCTTTATTCTTCAGATTTAAAGCTTGCCTTCTGCTGATTCATGGCGACTATATAGAAAGGAAGGATTCCAGTAAGAATTATATGTTCGATGAATGGATGGAAGGCAAGGGGCTTTCCTGTCACATCTCGTGCGTTCAGAATGGCGTCAAAGTTGGACATGGATCCTGCAAGTACCAGCTACCAGCAGTACTTGGATTTATGGAGCATGTGTATTTCTTGGAATCTTCCATTTCACTAAACCTTCCTGAAACAGATGAGAATGTCAGCCAGCTTCATTTTGAGTTCAAGATCACTGGTAAATACTGGGATGTAAAAGACTTTGGTCTACAGCTCTTCGTAGACCCTGATGTTCGTGATGACCATGTATGCTGTGGTGATACTTACAAAGAAACTGCGGACATCAATATTAGAGAAAACTTACATGCTGGAACAATGTCAAGAGAAACAATTTAAGAGCTAAGCTTTCTGGAAAGAAGCAACTTATTGGGTTCTGACAATGTTTGTGATAATAACCAATTCAGGTTTATGCAAGTCAATGGATGAAGAGTAGAGAGAGCAGAACAGAGTTGGGTGCATTCGTCCTTGTAGCTTATCGTTGCATACATGCATTCTTGTTTACAAAATAGACAAGAAAAGTTTTTTGAATTTACTTTGACCTCTTTTTTTCTATGGCATTAGCATGAACATATCAGTGAGACTATCTGTTTGTTTGTATTCCGAAGAATCTACTGCAAACAACATTTGTTAAATTGACATGTTACAGCACTGTTCTGTTCACTTGGGAACAGGAATATATGTTGAGAGTGGTTTATTTTAGGGAAATTGCACCGTATTCCTAATTAAGTCGATAATTCCTAAATGGGCTTAACATCCGACACATTTGTAGGTTCTTCTGTGTTGGACAAATGGTTAGGGCTCTCACCGTTTGATGTTTGGGCAATGAAAAGTAAGATTGAAGGATGGAGAGATTACCCAACTTCGTATTCCTATAGTGTTTTTTCTTCGATTCTGGTGAAATGAGTGAGTTGAGGACATGGATTCTGGTGAATTCGACGAGATACGGTGTTATAATGGATACATACATGAGGGGTCATGTTTTCTTGCTGTTTAGGTTGTCTATGAAAGCGCTTGTTAAGGAAGCTCGTGGGTTTATGAGAAGAGTCTGATGCTAATGTTGTGGGTGGGGAGCGGATTTTGAGCTGCAATAGCAGAACAAGGTTGGTCTGTCCGACTTTGAGACAATCTTGCAGTAAAAGTTTACACGAAGCATTGGCAGTACTTTGTTTGTATTCAGTTCTTTACTTTTTATAGAAATACATGAGCATTAGGTAACGTGTGACACAAGAAAAAGGAAAGTATGTACCTAAGAAACCAAAGACATGACTCTTTTGAAGCTCCGGGGACGAAGACGAGTACTCATCTCAGAAGAACCGTCAATGGCTAATCCTTTACCGCTGAAACACAAGTACCTGTTCACAAAAGACCTCTGTTTCTTCACGGCAGGTGTCTTCCTCTCCAACTCAGAAGAAACCGTCTGAAACGGCGACGTACAAGCCGACGACGGAGCTCCAGAGTAATCAGAAACCACCGGAGGAGAAAACACAAACCTCGGAGACTCCTGAACCACCACTCCTTTCATCAACCCTTCCGTGAACTTCAACCTCACCGATAAGCTCGGGAGATCACCGCTCTCTGTTCTCATCGGAAACGCTCTTCCTCTGTTTCCAACCTCAGACGGCGACATTGATCTCGAGTACATCTCTCTGAGAGGCAGCACACGACGGTTGTTGTTATCATCTCTGGAGAAGCGGCGATTCTCCTCTGTTTCTTCCTTCTTAGCCCACCGCAACAGAAGCTTGAGACGCGCTCCTGTACTGCGTTTGCGTTTCGAATGCGTTGTCATTTCGGTGGAACACTCGCTGATCCCGTCTAAACTCTCTCTGTCTGGACTCATTTCAGCGTTTGAAGCGGTATGATGATCCGTTCTCGCCGCAGTGAATAGAAAAATCTCGGAATCAGATATCTCAAACGCAGTTCCTGGACTGCCGCAGAACCCGTAACGCTCTTCTCTAAACGGTATAACCTTCTCACAACCGCCGTTTGATCTCCCACCCGCGGATTTAAGCCGTTTGATCAACAAATCAGAAACCGCAGTTCTCGGCGTTTGGCGTTCAAGCAAATCAACAGGAGTCATACCATCTATATCAGCAACGTTGAGATCAACGCCTGGGACTCTCAACAGAATCTCAACGACGTCAAGTCTAACGGTGTTGAGAACATCCATCACGGCTAAATGAACCACAGTTCTTCCGTTACCGTTTCTAACGTTGACTATCTTAGAAAAGTCAACGGACAAGCTTCCTCCTCCTGAGATTAACTTCTTCAGAAGCTCCATTTGTCTGTCTAACCGCTTAAACCCGGAGGCTGCGAAACCAGACACGACCATGTGTAGGCACGTGTCACCTTCGTTGTTAACAGCTGAGATCAACGGTGGAGATTCGTTTATTAGAGCCTCCATTACAGCTAAGTGACCCTTGTAAGCAGCTATGTGTAAAGCTGTGTTTCCATGGCTGTCTTTAATCGCCATTATTGAATCGTACTTCGTTATAAGATACTTCACCACCTACATTATATATGTGAATTAATACATTTAATTTTAAGAATTATTTGATTTTGTTGTTCTTACTTTGATTTGACCTCTGCAAGAAGCAGAGTGCAAGAGAGTAGAACCATGAGCATCTCTGAGTCCCAAAACGGCGTCGTATTTACCAGAGAGTAAAAACTCTTCCAAGATCGCCACGTGTCCGCCTCTCGCAGCACTGTGGACCCCTCTTTTAACCATCTCTTCCTTTACTATTAACTGCCTCTCCGTCAGTTTCCCGCCGTCTGTTTCTTCGACGCCGGCGATATCAGCCGGCAGCAAAGCGAAGTCCAGCACGAGACGAAAAACGTCGTCGTTTCTACCTCTCGCCGCCGCGTAGAGAACATCCGTCACGCCGTACTCTCCCTCTCCGAACACGAGAAGCGGATCTCTCTCGAGAAGCTTCTTAACGAACCCCAAGTCTCCGGCGGAGGCGGCGGTGTAGAGCAGCCAGCCGCCGTATCCAGCTCTGATGAGTGAGTTATCTCCGTTACCGATCTCGCACTCCTCCAACAGCCTCCTCGCGACGCGGGAGCGGTTCAGCGCCACCTGGGAGGAGGAGTTGTCTCCGTCGCCGTCGTCGTCCCAGACGGTTTCGAGGCGGCGGATGCGGCGGAGGGAGGTGAGTTTGACGAGAAGGTTCGTGTCGTGGTGGAGGAGCTCGATGACGACGTCGTAGAGACCGTTAGCCGCGGCGCAGTCGATTGGGGAAGCGTACCACCACTGGTCTCCGGTGCTCTCCCAACGGAGAGGAAATATCGGCGGTGGCATGTCCGTTAACCGGTTTAGATGATGAACCGGTTCTCTTAAACCAAAACCAATGGAGTTCAATGAAAACAGAGCATATGTGAAGGAGGAGACTTTAAGAAAACAGAGGAAGGAAGTAGATTAGGAAAGATCAATATGAATGGTTAGAAATGAAGGGAGACTTTTTACGACAGAACACAAAGAGATGAAGCAGAAGACAACAAAAAGGAGAAGCCTTGAGGATTGTGTTGTCGTGGCGAAGACAGAAACTTTTGTATGCTATGACCAGAAAAATTATTTAAAAAGTTTTATTTTGATCGGCATCGGAAAAATATAGATTCCATTCCCGTGAGTGGACCATATCCTTACGTGTTTTATCTTTTATATACCATCATGAAAAGGTTAGTAGTTAGTACAGTATATTCCAAATCATTCTGTAAAAGCTGTTAATTTTCCAGAAGAGGAAAAAAGAATTACGTGAAAGTATTTTCAACTGATGCAGGAATCAATGGTGATTTTTTGCATTTTACTACATATCAGAATCGTCCATTATTAGTCTTTTTTTTTGTTGAATTTTTGTAAGAAAGCGGATAAGAACTATGTAAATAGGAAACAATAATGGAATGATGTTTCATCTAATTAGGCGCATCGCTAGTTTGGTTGAAACCAGACGTTGAGGTTTTATAATTTATGCACAGTAAACGACATGTGAGTGGTAGTTCCTAAACTATTCCAAATTTTGATAAAAACAAGAAAATGCCCACTTGCGGTGGCTTTAAACTTAAGGGCCCTATAATCAATCATTCAATAAATGTGCATTATGACTTGTAGTTAAAGCTTAACCATCATTATAAGTTTGAAGAAGACTATTCATTCTTTTATTTTAATAGAAAAGAAGAAAAAAAGTCCCAAGACAAAAAATGTATATTTTGTTTTGCCTTGGCCTTTGGGTATTGTAGATCTACCTCTCTGTCGGTGTGGTGACTGTGGAGTGTGGACGCATCTACAAGCACATGTTATGTGTCCCTAAACTCAATGCTTAATTGTATTGGATCCCACTCCCATAATCTCTTGATGTGATGAATCCTGGCACAACTCTGGATGGATCCTGAGACGGTCTTACAATGATCTGAGTCAAAGCAGACAACAAACAAAACTTGCCTAAACTGTGTCTGAATCATTCAACTCCATTAAGTTGCAAAATTTCAGCAAGTCTTATCCATGACCAAAGAACTTGAAATCTACACTACAATGTGTGGTTGAATGAACAAAACAATGAACATCTGATGAATCTGTAGTAACTAATAATAACCTCACTTTACAGGGGCAGTAAGTTTAACACTCCTCATCACATACTCGATCCTCTCAACCGCTTCATGCATACTCTTCTTCCTAACCTCATCCAAAAGCAACAAACAAGTCCTATGCCTCGGCGCGATATCTTGGCTAATCATCTCCTCAAATAAACAATACGCCCACTCACACATATCAGCTCTACAAAACCTCTGTATCAAAAAAGTATAAGTCGACTCGTCCAAACTCAAATGATGCTTAGTCACCATTTCTTTCAACAACCTCCCAACCTCAACCACATCTCCTCTCTTAAAACATGATCTAAGCAACGGATGATACGTGTGAACATCAGGCTCACAAACCTTCAAACTCTCCATCTCCCTGAGAAGCTCAACGGCCTTCTCCTCCTCATCATGGTGACAATACATAGCAATCATTGAGTTATAAGTAGATGTGTTAACTGAAGGCATCTCATCTCTGAAAACCCTCTCAGCTTCTTCCAACCTCCCAGCTCGAGCAAGCGTGTGAATCAAACAGTTGTAGAAAAGAGTATCCCCCTCGCAGCCTGACCGTTTCATCCTCGCAGCCACCCTTAAAGACTCCTCAAACTCTTTCTGCGCGTTAAGACAAGACATAATCGTCGTGTAGGTGACAGAGTTCGGAGGAGAATCGTTAGCTTCCATCTCACTCAACATCTCATAGACTTTAATAAAATCACTCTTCAAACAATAACACTTTATAATCGTCGTGTAGCTAATCACACAAGGACGAAACCCATATCCTCTCATCTCCTGAATCGTCCAGAGAGCCTCCTCGACTCTGTTGGTCTTACACCAACCGTTAATAAATATATTAAAAGTATGAGCATCCGGCTTAATGTGAGCCTTTAGCTCTAACAAAACGGATCTAGCTCGCTCGACTCTCTTCTCCTTACAGAGAGTATCTAACAGTAAGTTCATAGACTCAGTGTTCTTCTCTAATCCAAACTCGTTTAACCTATCGAACACGTTAACAGCTTCTTCCCACTCTCCTGCTCCAGCGAACCTCCTCATGATCTTGGCCACCGTGTTCAACGTCACGGTGTTATCTACCTTCATCTTCTCGACGAAGTCCTTCATACGATCCCATTTCTTGGCCTTCCCGAGGATATCAACCGCTGTATCATAAGCCTCGGGTGAGTGATTCTTGTGGGCTTTGCGAGACTCGGCCCATTTTAAGACGCCTAGAGCTGATCTCCAGTCGTCTCTGAACCTGTGGAGGAGCTTGTTTAGTAGAGTGTCTGAGAGGGTGACTCTGTTGCAGAGGGGATCGTTTGAGAGGCGGTGGAAGACTTCATCTTCGCTGTCGCCGCCGGCTCGGGCTATGATGACGTTCCATATGTGAGATGATTGTGAGGATTCGTCGTCGAGTGATGGCTCTGGAGACGTGGAGAGATTCTTGATTAGGATAGAAGGTTGAGGTTTGAGGCGTAACAAGGTGTTTCCGATGCGGTTTTGAATGAGACGAGACATCGGAAAATCTTTAAAAAAAAAACAGTAGATTGTGTTGTGAAGTGTTGTCTTAGTTTCGGACAATAACAGTGAGAACAGGTATGTGTTGGTTTAAGACATACCTGAAACTGAAAGGTGGGTGAGCGAAAGGGAATCGTGAAACTGAAAACTGACGACGGCCGTTTAGTCTAGCCTAGCCGGAGAGCTTTGACAAGGGAGTTATAATCACTTAAATGGACCGATGCTATGGCCCATTAAAAGCCCAAATGACATGAATCGTTTGTATCCCATTTAAATGGGCTGAATTTTATTAGTTACTGGCAAAAAGAGCTTAATTCGAACCGAACTATGCAAACCGAACCCGAGAATGTTCTAATTTCATCCGGTTTGTATAATTAGACTAAGCAGTAAATAATATTTGTTGAGAGTTGTTGAGTATAGCAAAAACGAACAGTATAATAAGACTAAATAAACGACTTTTTGGGTGCTTATGTGTTTTCTCAGGATGTAATATAATTGATCAAATGTATATATAAGAGAAAAAGTTTTAAATCACAAGGCGATTAACCTTTTTACATTAGACAATGGATAATATGATAAGGAATTGGCCGGAAATATTTACTGTTTAGTTTTGACATCTTGAGACACCTACCTTTTAAGTAATATATGGCTACAACAAGCCTACAACTAGTAAGAACTAAGAAGTAACATTCAGTTAGTAAGCTTTGATTAATTTGTAATTAATTTGCGTGCGTGTATGTATATAATAAATTACACCCTATCAAATATATAAGCTAAAGTAGATATACTCTAGTTGTGAAGTATATTATTCCTAATTGTGTGAGAGAGAGAATGAATGTGTGAAGTATATTATTCCTAGTTGCTTGGGATATAAGCCAGAGAAATGGCACCAAAACTGTGCAAAAACTGTTCTCTCCACCTCGGCCGAAGTGATGAAGGAGCTTCATGAATCTTCCAGAGAAAAACAACTGGAGAGAGTATCAACATTATGTGTGCATCTTCTCAACAAAACCCTTGTCTGAAAATTCATTCTCTTGAATACAGTGTCAGCTTTTTCATCCAAGGCATTGCTTACATCTTAAATTTTTGTTGGTGCAGAGAGCTTGAGAATACACTTCTCTACAAGTTTTGTTCTGTCCGTGAAGAGATTATCAAACATTTCTGAAACTGTATTCAAAGAGCTTAACGAGATGAGCCATCAGCCATGGAGTTACAGTCGACCACTTGAAAGAACATATATTCAATCTTGCCCCTGTCCTTAGTCTGGAGAGTCTTCTGATTTCGCTGGACAACATAATCACATGTGAACTACTTTCCCTAACGTCTTAACTTTCCTTTATCTCACAAGGAACACAAATCATATGTCATAATCGCGAAGAAGAGAGGGAGTTATTTTTTTTTAAAATAAAATATATATTTATATTAATCATCCCCGAAGCGTCGGAAAGAGGGAGTTCAATTTGATAAAACCATAACACAAATACTCAATACTAGGTGATATCCGCGCCCTGTGCGGGGTGACTAGATTAAAAGAGATTATGACTTTTAATCTATAAATATTAGAAATACAAAACTTATAGTCACAAGATTACATATTATATAATGAGTTGAGACCCACCATAAGTGTTTTGCTTGCAAGATCGAATTTGTAATGAAGGTTTGGAAAGAAGAATGTGATGAGTAGATGTGCTCAAAACAACCTATTTATATATACGATGAGGAAGGATTAGATTTCAAATCTTTGTTTGAAAACAAAATCTACATTTACATTTGAAATATTGTATCATAAATTTTATAAAAAACTCCTCTTTTCACGTCAATTGTGTTGCCATTTCCTACGCTAACATTGCCATTGACAATAATTTATTTGATCCCGTGATGACAAATCAATTTTGATTCATATATTATCGGAACACTCGAAATGGTAATGTATTAAATTGTGTTGCCTTGAATCTAAACTATCATAAAATGATCGTCGATTACAATTGCATTGATAATTATGGAAAAGATAAACGTGGTTAACATACAATGGAGGAGATTTGAACGTTTAAGAATATATTAGTTATTAGTGGGTTTCTTAAACGTTCATATCTGATTTTGGTTACAATATGCGACGATATACACTGTGTTTGACAACACATATATAACGAATTCGTGATATAGCAATACATATATAAATAGATATGTAGATACATACGTACACAATGGATTTTATGTAGTTTAACTATATAGAAAGACATTAATATCTAAGTCAGGCTATACGAATTTTTATATTGAAATCGATAATTATAACGAATCTCTGGTTATGGTAATAAAATCTCTGCGTATTTGAAAATGGAAACGTTTGTAATCAAAGAGTAGTAGGGCATGGGATAAATTATTTTGTTAGTCAATAAGCTTATAGTATATACGGAAGTTTTAATGTAATTAGCAATGACAAATTTTGTAATTAATCTAGTTTTTTTTTTTTTTTTTTTGGATCAAATAATTAATCTAATTAAAAAAGATGTTTGAATATAAAGTGTGAGAGAACTTGTGGTGATGCCACGTAAAAAATGACATACATATAATAAACACATGAAGTAAATGTTAGTTTTATCCGATGTTCTTCAGATAATAAGAAAGGGATATCAAAAGCCAAACGTAAAGGGCTTCTCAGTAAAACAACCCGGGCTACAGACTCAGAGTTCAAGTGAGGGAGATTAGCCAAAGGCCCAAAACCCAACAAGAGTTTTAAAACCCAACAAATATTTATTCAAAAACGACAAATTCAAATTTTCTCCTCGGAGATCATCTTCTCAGATTTAGATTTAGCACTTTGACATGTGAACAATCAAGTCGACCACACGGGTACTGTAACCCCATTCGTTGTCGTACCACGACACAAGCTTCACGAAGTTGTCACTCAATGCGATTCCAGCCTTGGCATCGAAAATGCTCGACCTGCTGTCACCAACGAAGTCAGTTGAGACGACATCATCCTCGGTGTATCCAAGGATTCCCTTTAGCTTGCCTTCAGATTCCTCCCTGTTCATTATTGTTAACAATTCAACCAGTTAGTTTATATCTTACCACGATATGATTGTAAAGCTTCACTGGAAGCAAAAGCTTACTTGATAGCCTTCTTGATCTCGTCGTAGGTTGCAGCTTTCTCGAGTCTAACCGTGAGGTCAACAACTGAGACATCGACGGTGGGAACACGGAAGGACATTCCGGTCAACTTTCCGTTGAGCTGTGGAAGAACCTTTCCGACAGCCTTGGCAGCTCCGGTGCTGCTGGGAATGATGTTGAATGAAGCAGCTCTTCCACCTCTCCAGTCCTTCATTGATGGTCCATCAACAGTCTTCTGAGTAGCTGATTATCATAAAAGCAAACCCTCATTAGTTTCCTGTTACATGCAATCAGTATGGTATTAGGTTTACTGAAGACTGAAAGACTTTACCAGTGATGGAGTGGACGGTGGTCATAAGACCCTCAACAATGCCGAACCTGTCGTTGATAACCTACAGGAAGAAACCTATGTTTGGTAAGAAGCTAGAAATAACACTATCAAACTGATCTGTAATAGGCAATGAGGTATATTAACCTTGGCAAGGGGAGCAAGGCAGTTAGTGGTGCAACTAGCGTTGGAGACAATGTCAAGGTCGGACTTGTACTCGTGCTCGTTGACACCAACAACAAACATGGGAGCGTCCTTGCTAGGTGCAGAGATGACAACCTTCTTGGCACCACCCTGTAACAACAAATCACCAAATCATTCAGTTGAAACATCCCATCATATAAGCTTAATATATTAATTAACTGAAACTCTTCCAAGATCAACAAGCTAAAGCATAAGAAACAATCTATAATAGTGTATAACATCGAAAGCAGATTAAAAACAAACCTTCAAGTGAGCAGCGGCTTTGTCCTTGTCAGTGAAAACACCAGTAGACTCAACAACGAAGTCAGCACCAGCCTCACCCCATGGGATATCCTCAGGGTTCCTTCACAAAATACAAATCAATCGTCAGATTAAAAACCTTCAAAATCAACTATACATACAAGCACTAGGTAAAGATAACCATCCAGTAGATGTAGTACCTGATGCCAAAGACAGTGACTGGCTTCTCACCGAAGAGAAGAGTCTTCTCATCCTTGACCTTGAGCTCATGGTGTTTCCATTGACCGTGAACACTGTCGTACTTGAACATGTAGGTCTGCACCAATCAAACACAGAGATTAATCAATCTACGAACCTAATCAATAACATTACAAAGACCCCGAATACAATCATCAGCTCAAAATACAATCTAATCAGTTAATTAACACGAGATTCAACCAACTAAACCAGTTAATGGATGTACTGATTAAGCATTCATGTCGAAACATGCATAAGGTGACGATACAATCATCAGCTCTAAAAACGATATAATCAGCTAATCAACATGAGATTCAACAACTTAAACCAGTTAATGGATCTTCGCACTGATTAAACCATTCGTATCTACACTAATAACACACATGCATAAACGTAACAATCATCGCCACTAATCGAATCCAATAAATAACCAGATCGTAATTATATTATTTAACCAATCCAGGATCAAAACGACGTCGAAGTAAGGAAGGAAACAAAACGAACCATGTACTCAGTGGTGATGAAGGGATCGTTAACAGCAACAAGCTCAACATCGTCCCTCTGGAGAACAACTCTAGCTACCAAACGACCGATTCTTCCGAATCCTATCGATCACACAAACCAAACGTCAGATTCAACAGATCAGCTACATATAATAGATCCAATAAACTTAATTAAGCACAGAGACTCACCGTTGATTCCGATCTTGATCTTACCTCCAGCTACAAACACAAAAACAAAAAAAATCCGAAAACAATCAGATCCGAATACGATCAACAGACTAGAGAAATCAAAACGAAATCAACAAAGAGATACTCACCCATTACGAATCAAATACGCGAGAAAGAGAGAAAATTACAGTGAGGATGGTGAGTGAGTGAGATGGGAGAAGAGGGGCTGTGTATTTAAAAGAGAGAAGAACGTGGAGAAGGGGTCGAAAAATATCTTCTGGCGAAAAAAAAAAAGAAAAGTCAGATCTGAAGTGATATTTTTCCATTTTTCTTAAGCATAAAATGACTAAATGACCCTTCGTTACTTCCGTTATTTACCTTGTTTTACCGTTGTTAAGCCACTCTGTTTCGGTTAAATGTCGTCACCCCTGAGTCGTTATTAGGAAATATAATTGTGGCGAGTCATGGCGTATTGGCGTGTGCATCTCACGCGATGAACTAGAAGATTCTTAGACGGGGCGGGTCAGTTGAGTCGGCATGAAAGGCATCGGATTTGTCAATGCTGTTCTACACGGACCGGCATGTGGTTGACAAGTTGTTCGTGAGAGGCCCATTTTAGTAGACATTTTCAAATTTCTGGAAGGTAACACCCCGACTAGTAAAATTTTTATGTTACTTGCTTCTTTCATATGAACTTTTCTAGATTTAACATTTTTTAAAACAGTTGACATTTGGTTTTCTATATTGACAAAACAGTTGCACAAGATGACCACTGTGGTATGCAATAGTTCAAATGGTTTTTTTTCATGACAGTTTTCAGATCGGCCATGGGTTAAAGTTCATAAAACTCATGCTTTGGGCGTTAAACCGTGTTAAATACTTAAAGAACCTCAAAAGGCTAAAAGTTATGTATTTTATTTTTCATGATTGTTGTTTCTATATTGACAAAACAGTTGCACAAGATAACCGCTGTGGTACACATAGATTTTGTAGAAAATTTCAAAAAATACGAAAATATTGTTTTAATGCATAGTTGCATCTTCCACTAACGTATGATGACGTTCAAAGAGGTTTTGAGCCTTTGTGGTCTCCGTTTTTCAAGCAAATAATGATTTTATAATGGTTATTCTATCGATTTAGATAGTATTATGAAGTTTTACTAAATTAATTGATAAAAAATTATAACGAGTCCCTTAGACCATGAAAAGAGCTTAAAATACATTAATACAAATATAGAATGTGGTTAGAAATTTTAAAACAACACTAAAGATTATAGGCTTCAGTATATAAAACATTTACCAAAAACTCAACATTTTCGTAGGGGGGTTAACACATAGATTTTGAGAAAATTTCAAAAAATACGACAATATTGTTTTAATGCATAGTTGCATCCTCCACTAACGTATGATGACGTTCAAAGAGGTTTGAAGCCTTTGTTGTCTCCGTTTTTCAAGCAAATAGTGATTTTATTGTGGTTATTCTATCGATTTAGGGAGTATTATGAAATTTTACTAAATTAATTGATAAAAAATTATAACGAGTCCCTTAGACCATGAAAAGAGCTTAAAATACATTAATACAAATGTAGAATCTGGTTATAAATTTTAAAACAACACTAAAGATTTTAGGCTTCAGTATATAAAACATTTACCAAAAACTCAATATTTTCGTAGGGGTTACCACATAGATTTTGAGAAAATTTCAAAAAATACGACAATATTGTTTTAATGCATAGTTGCATCCTCCACTAACGTATGATTACGTTCAAAGAGGTTTGGAGCCTTTGTTGTCTCCGTTTTTCAAGCAAATAGTGATTTTATAGTGGTTATTCTATCGATTTAGGGAGTAATATGAAGTTTTACTAAATTAATTGATAAAAAATTATAACGAGTTCCTTAGACCATGAAAAAAGCTTAAAATACATTAATACAAATATAGAATGTGGTTAGAAATTTTAAAACAACACTAAAGATTATAGGCTTCAGTATATAAAACATTTACCAAAAACTCAACATTTTCGTAGGGGGGTTAACACATAGATTTTGAGAAAATTTCAAAAAATACGACAATATTGTTTTAATGCATAGTTGCATCCTCCACTAACGTATGATGACGTTCAAAGAGGTTTGAAGCCTTTGTTGTCTCCGTTTTTCAAGCAAATAGTGATTTTATTGTGGTTATTCTATCGATTTAGGGAGTATTATGAAATTTTACTAAATTAATTGATAAAAAATTATAACGAGTCCCTTAGACCATGAAAAGAGCTTAAAATACATTAATACAAATCTAGAATCTGGTTATAAATTTTAAAACAACACTAAAGATTTTAGGCTTCAGTATATAAAACATTTACCAAAAACTCAATATTTTCGTAGGGGTTACCACATAGATTTTGAGAAAATTTCAAAAAATACGACAATATTGTTTTAATGCATAGTTGCATCCTCCACTAACGTATGATTACGTTCAAGGAGGTTTGGAGCCTTTGTTGTCTCCGTTTTTCAAGTAAATAGTGATTTTATAGTGGTTATTCTATCGATTTAGGGAGTAGTATGAAGTTTTACTAAATTAATTGATAAAAAATTATAACGAGTCCCTTAGACCATGAAAAGAGCTTAAAATACATTAATACAAATGTAGAATCTGGTTATAAATTTTAAAACAACACTAAAGAGTTTAGGCTTCAGTATATAAAACATTTACCAAAAACTCAATATTTTCGTAGGGGTTACCACATAGATTTTGAGAAAATTTCAAAAAATACGACAATATTGTTTTAATGCATAGTTGCATCCTCCACTAACGTATGATGACGTTCAAAGAGGTTTGGAGCCTTTGTTGTCTCCGTTTTTCAAGCAAATAGTGATTTTATAGTGGTTATTCTATCGATTTAGGGAGTATTATGAAGTTTTACTAAATTAATTGATAAAAAATTATAACGAGTCCCTTAGACCAAGAAAAGAGCTTAAAATACATTAATGCAAATGTAGAATATGGTTAAAAATTTTAAAACAACACTAAAGATTATAGGCTTCAGTATATAAAACATTTACCAAAAACTCAATATTTTCGTAGGGAACACACATAGATTTTGAGAAAAATTTCAAAAAAAAACGAAAATATTGTTTTAATGCATAGTTGCATCCTCCACTAACGTATGATGACGTTCAAAAAGGTTTGGAGCCTTTGTTGTCTCCGTTTTTCAAGCAAATAGTGATTTTATAGTGGTTATTCTATCAATTTAGGGAGTATTATGAAGTTTTACTAAATTAATTGATAAAAAATTATAACGAGTCCCTTAGACCATGAAAAGAGCTTAAAATACATTAATACAAATATAGAATGTGGTTAGAAATTTTAAAACAACACTAAAGATTATAGGCATCAGTATATAAAACATTTACCAAAACTCAACATTTTCGTAGGGGGGTTAACACATAGATTTTGAGAAAATTTCAAAAAATACGACAATATTGTTTTAATGCATAGTTGCATCCTCCACTAACGTATGATGACGTTCAAAGAGGTTTGAAGCATTTGTTGTCTCCGTTTTTCAAGCAAATAGTGATTTTATTGTGGTTATTCTATCGATTTAGGGAGTATTATGAAATTTTACTAAATTAATTGATAAAAAATTATAATGAGTCCCTTAGACCATGAAAAGAGCTTAAAATACATTAATACAAATGTAGAATCTGGTTATAAATTTTAAAACAACACTAAAGATTTTAGGCTTCAGTATATAAAACATTTACCAAAAACTCAATATTTTCGTAGGGGTTACCACATAGATTTTGAGAAAATTTCAAAAAATACGACAATATTGTTTTAATGCATAGTTGCATCCTCCACTAACGTATGATTACGTTCAAAGAGGTTTGGAGCCTTTGTTGTCTCCGTTTTTCAAGCAAATAGTGATTTTATAGTGGTTATTCTATCGATTTAGGGAGTAATATGAAGTTTTACTAAATTAATTGATAAAAAATTATAACGAGTCCCTTAGACCATGAAAAAAGCTTAAAATACATTAATACAAATATAGAATGTGGTTAGAAATTTTAAAACAACACTAAAGATTATAGGCTTCAGTATATAAAACATTTACCAAAAACTCAACATTTTCGTAGGGGGGTTAACACATAGATTTTGAGAAAATTTCAAAAAATACGACAATATTGTTTTAATGCATAGTTGCATCTTCCACTAACGTATGATGACGTTCAAAGAGGTTTGAAGCCTTTGTTGTCTCCGTTTTTCAAGCAAATAGTGATTTTATTGTGGTTATTCTATCGATTTAGGGAGTATTATGAAATTTTACTAAATTAATTGATAAAAAATTATAACGAGTCCCTTAGACCATGAAAAGAGCTTAAAATACTTTAATACAAATGTAGAATCTGGTTATAAATTTTAAAACAACACTAAAGATTTTAGGCTTCAGTATATAAAACATTTACCAAAAACTCAATATTTTCGTAGGGGTTACCACATAGATTTTGAGAAAATTTCAAAAAATACGACAATATTGTTTTAATGCATAGTTGCATCCTCCACTAACGTATGATTACGTTCAAGGAGGTTTGGAGCCTTTGTTGTCTCCGTTTTTCAAGTAAATAGTGATTTTATAGTGGTTATTCTATCGATTTAGGGAGTAGTATGAAGTTTTACTAAATTAATTGATAAAAAATTATAACGAGTCCCTTAGACCATGAAAAGAGCTTAAAATACATTAATACAAATGTAGAATCTGGTTATAAATTTTAAAACAACACTAAAGAGTTTAGGCTTCAGTATATAAAACATTTACCAAAACTCAATATTTTCGTAGGGGTTACCACATAGATTTTGAGAAAATTTCAAAAAATACGACAATATTGTTTTAATGCATAGTTGCATCCTCCACTAACGTATGATGACGTTCAAAGAGGTTTGGAGCCTTTGTTGTCTCCGTTTTTCAAGCAAATAGTGATTTTATAGTGGTTATTCTATCGATTTAGGGAGTATTATGAAGTTTTACTAAATTAATTGATAAAAAATTATAACGAGTCCCTTAGACCAAGAAAAGAGCTTAAAATACATTAATGCAAATGTAGAATATGGTTAAAAATTTTAAAACAACACTAAAGATTATAGGCTTCAGTATATAAAACATTTACCAAAAACTCAATATTTTCGTAGGGAACACACATAGATTTTGAGAAAATTTCAAAAAAAACGAAAATATTGTTTTAATGCATAGTTGCATCCTCCACTAACGTATGATGACGTTCAAAAAGGTTTGGAGCCTTTGTTGTCTCCGTTTTTCAAGCAAATAGTGATTTTATAGTGGTTATTCTATCAATTTAGGGAGTATTATGAAGTTTTACTAAATTAATTGATAAAAAATTATAACGAGTCCCTTAGACCATGAAAAGAGCTTAAAATACATTAATGCAAATGTAGAATGTGGTTAGAAATTTTAAAACAACACTAAAGATTATAGGCTTCAGTATATAAAATATTTACCAAAAACTCAATATTTTCGTACGGGTTATTACATAGATTTTGAGAAAATTTCAAAAAATATGACAATATTTTTTAATGCATAGTTGCATCCTCCACTAACGTATATGTTGTCTCCATTTTTCAAGCAAATAGTGATTTTATAGTGGTTATTCTATCGATTTAGGGAGTATTACGAAGTTTTACTAAATTAATTGATAAAAAATTATAACGAGTCTCTTAGGCCATGAAAAGAGCTTAAAATACATTAATACAAATGTAGAATATGGTTAAAATTTTTTAAAAACACTAAAGATTATAGGCTTCAGTATATAAAACATTTACCAGAAACTCAGTATTCTCGTATGGGTTAACACATAGATTTTGAGAAAATTTCAAAAAATACGAGAATATTGTTTTAGTGCATAGTTGCATTCTCCACTAACGTATGATAACGTTCAAAGAGTTTGGAGCCTTTGTTGTCTTCGTTTTTCAAGCAAATAGTGATTTTATAGTGGTTATTCTATCGATTTAGGGAGTATTATGAAGTTTTACTAAATTAATTGATAAAAAATTATAACGAGTCCCTTAGACCAAGAAAAGAGCTTAAAATACATTAATGCAAATGTAGAATATGGTTAAAAATTTTAAAACAACACTAAAGATTATAGGCTTCAGTATATAAAACATTTACCAAAAACTCAATATTTTCGTAGGGAACACACATAGATTTTGAGAAAATTTCAAAAAAAACGAAATATTGTTTTAATGCATAGTTGCATCCTCCACTAACGTATGATGACGTTCAAAAAGGTTTGGAGCCTTTGTTGTCTCCGTTTTTCAAGCAAATAGTGATTTTATAGTGGTTATTCTATCAATTTAGGGAGTATTATGAAGTTTTACTAAATTAATTGATAAAAAATTATAACGAGTCCCTTAGACCATGAAAAGAGCTTAAAATACATTAATCCAAATGTAGAATGTGGTTAGAAATTTTAAAACAACACTAAAGATTATAGGCTTCAGTATATAAAATATTTACCAAAAACTCAATATTTTCGTACGGGTTATTACATAGATTTTGAGAAAATTTCAAAAAATATGACAATATTTTTTAATGCATAGTTGCATCCTCCACTAACGTATATGTTGTCTCTATTTTTCAAGCAAATAGTGATTTTATAGTGGTTATTATATCGATTTAGGGAGTATTATGAAGTTTTACTAAATTAATTGATAAAAAATTATAACGAGTCTCTTAGGCCATGAAAAGAGCTTAAAATACATTAATACAAATGTAGAATGTGGTTAAAATTTTTTAAAAACACTAAAGATTATAGGCTTCAGTATATAAAACATTTACCAGAAACTCAGTATTCTCGTATGGGTTAACACATAGATTTTGAGAAAATTTCAAAAAATACGAGAATATGGTTTTAGTGCATAGTTGCATTCTCCACTAACGTATGATAACGTTCAAAGAGCTTTGGAGCCTTTGTTGTCTTCGTTTTTCAAGCAAATAGTGATTTTATAGTGGTTATTCTTTCGATTTAGGGAGTATTATGAAGTTTTACTAAATTAATTGATAAAAAATTATAACGAGTCCCTTAGACCAAGAAAAGAGCTTAAAATACATTAATACAAATGTAGAGCGTAGTTAGGAATTTTAAAACAACACTAAAGATTATAGGCTTCAGTATATAAAACATTTACCAGAAACTCAGTATTCTCGTATGGGTTAACACATAGATTTTGAGAATATTTCAAAAAATACGAGAATATTGTTTTAGTGCATAGTTGCATTCTACTAACGTATGATGACGTCAAAGAGGTTGTGGAGCCTTTTTGTCTCCGTTTTTCAAGCAAATAGTGATTTTATAGTGGTTATTCTATCGATTTAGGGAGAGAATTTAAGTTTTACTAAATTAATTGAAAAAAAATTATAACGAGTCCCTTAGACCAAGAAAAGAAAAGAAAATACATAATGCAAATGTAGAATATGGTTAAAAATTTTAAAACAACACTAAAGATTATAGGCTTCAGTATATAAAACATTAAAAAAAACTCAATATTTTCGTAGGGAAACACATAGATTTGGAAAAATTTCAAAAAAAAACGAAAATATTGTTTTAATGCATAGTTGCATCCTCCACTAACGTATGATGACGTTCAAAAAGGTTTGGAGCCTTTGTTGTCTCCGTTTTTCAAGCAAATAGTGATTTTATAGTGGTTATTCTATCGATTTAGGGAGTATTATGAAGTTTTACTAAATTAATTGATAAAAAATTATAACGAGTCCCTTAGACCATGAAAAGAGCTTAAAATACATTAATACAAATGTAGAATGTGGTTAGAAATTTTAAAACAACACTAAAGATTATAGGCTTCAGTATATAAAACATTACCAAAAACTCAATATTTTCGTAGGGGGTTAACACATAGATTTTGAGAAAATTTCAAAAATACGACAATATTGTTTTAATGCATAGTTGCATCCTCCACTAACGTATGATGACGTTCAAAGAGGTTTGAAGCCTTGTTGTCTCCGTTTTTCAAGCAAATAGTGATTTTATTGTGGTTATTCTATCGATTTAGGGAGTATTATGAAATTTTACTAAATTAATTGATAAAAAATTATAACGAGTCCCTTAGACCATGAAAAGAGCTTAAAATACATTAATACAAATGTAGAATGTGGTTAAAAATTTTAAAACAACACTAAAGATTATGGGCTTCAGTATATAAAACATTTACCAAAAACTCAATATTTTCGTAGGGGTTACACATAGATTTTGAGAAAATTTCAAAAAATACGACAATATTGTTTTAATGCATAGTTGCATCCTCCACTAACGTATGATTACGTTCAAAGAGGTTTGGAGCCTTTGTTGTCTCCGTTTTTCAAGCAAATAGTGATTTTATAGTGGTTATTCTATCGATTTAGGGAGTAATATGAAGTTTTACTAAATTAATTGATAAAAAATTATAACGAGTCCCTTAGACCATGAAAAAAGCTTAAAATACTTAATACAAATATAGAATGTGGTTAGAAATTTTAAAACAACACTAAAGATTATAGGCTTCAGTATATAAAACATTTACCAAAAACTCAACATTTTCGTAGGGGGGTTAACACATAGATTTTGAGAAAATTTCAAAAATACGACAATATTGTTTTAATGCATAGTTGCATCTTCCACTAACGTATGATGACGTTCAAAGAGGTTTGAAGCATTTGTTGTCTCCGTTTTTCAAGCAAATAGTGATTTTATTGTGGTTATTCTATCGATTTAGGGAGTATTATGAAATTTTACTAAATTAATTGATAAAAAATTATAACGAGTCCCTTAGACCATGAAAGAGCTTAAAATACATTAATACAAATGTAGAATCTGGTTATAAATTTTAAAACAACACTAAAGATTTTAGGCTTCAGTATATAAAACATTTACCAAAAACTCAATATTTTCGTAGGGGTTACCACATAGATTTTGAGAAAATTTCAAAAAATACGACAATATTGTTTAATGCATAGTTGCATCCTCCACTAACGTATGATTACGTTCAAAGAGGTTTGGAGCCTTTGTTGTCTCCGTTTTTCAAGCAAATAGTGATTTTATAGTGGTTTTATTCATCGATTTAGGGAGTAGTATGAAGTTTTACTAAATTAATTGATAAAAAATTATAACGAGTCCCTTAGACCATGAAAAGAGCTTAAAATACATTAATACAAATGTAGAATCTGGTTATAAATTTTAAAACAACACTAAAGATTAGGCTTCAGTATATAAAACATTTACCAAAAACCTCAATATTTTGTAGGGGTTAACACATAGATTTTGAGAAAATTTCAAAAAATACGACAATATTGTTTTAATGCATAGTTGCATCCTCCACTAACGTATGATGACGTTCAAAGAGGTTTGGAGCCTTTGTTGTCTCCGTTTTTCAAGCAAATAGTGATTTATAGTGGTTATTCTATCGATTTAGGGAGTATTATGAAGTTTACTAAATTAATTGATAAAAAATTAGAACGATTTCCTTAGACCATGAAAAGAGCTTATCATAAATTAATACAAATGTAGAATGTGGTTATAAATTTTAAAACGAACAAAAGATTATAGGCTTCATATATAAGATCATTTACCAAAAACTCAATATTTCGTAGGGGTTACACATAGATTTGAGAAAATTCAAAAAATTTGAGAATACTGTTTTAATGCATAGTTGAATATGTCAATAACATATGATGAATTTCAAAGAGGTTTGGAACCTTTGTTGTCTCCGTTTTCTAGGAAATAGTGATTTTATAGTGGTTAGTCTATAATTTCGGAGTAAGGAGTTATGAAGTTTTGCTAAATTAATTGATAAAAAATTATACGAGTCCCTTACCATGAAAAGAGTTATCATACATTAATACAAAGTAGAATGTGGTTATAAATTTTAAAACAATTACTAAAGATTTAGGCTTCAGTATATAAATTTACCAAAAAACTCACTATTTCGTAGGGGTGGGTACACATAGATTTTGAGAAAATTTCAAAAAATTTGACAATACTGTTTTAATACATAGTTGATCATCCACTAATATATGATGACGTTCAAGAGGTTTGGAACCTTTGTTGTCTCCGTTTCTCTAGGAAATAGTGATTATAGGGTTATTCCAATGATTTAGGGAGTATTTGCAAGTTTTAGCTAAATTAATGGATAAAAAATTAGAACGATTTCCATGTACCATGAAAAGGAGTTTATCATAAATTAATACAAATGTATAATGTGGTTATAAATTTTAAAACGAATTAAAAGATTATAAGCTTCATATATAGACCATTTACCAAAAACTCACTATTTTCGTAGGGGGGTACAAAAAGATTTTGAGAAAAAATTCAAAAATTTGACAATACTGTTTTAATGCATAGTTGAATCATGTATAACATATGATGAATTTCAAAGAGGTTTGGAACCTTTGTGGTCTCGTTTCTCTGGAAATAGCAATTTTATAGTGGTTAGTCTAATGATTTAGGGAGTATTTGCAGTTTTGCTAAATTAATTGATAAAAAATTAGAACGATTCCATGTACCATGAAAAGAGTTTATCATACAT
This sequence comes from Brassica napus, assembly GCF_020379485.1. Taxonomy (NCBI): domain Eukaryota; kingdom Viridiplantae; phylum Streptophyta; class Magnoliopsida; order Brassicales; family Brassicaceae; genus Brassica; species Brassica napus. The sequence goes on along the minus strand of NC_063438.1, from coordinate 27,803,491 downwards.
TAATACAAAGGTATAATGTGGTTTTTTAAATTTTAAAACAAATTAAAAGATTATAAGCTTCATATATAGAGCATTTACCGAAAACTCACTATTTTCGTAGGGGGATTTTGAGAAAAATTCAAAAAATTTGACAATACTGTTTTAATGCATAGTTGAATCATGTAATAACATATGATGAATTTCAAAGAGGTTTGGAACCTTTGTTGTCTCCGTTTCTCTAGGGAATAGCAATTTTATAGTGATTAGTCCAATAATTTAGGGAGTATTTGCAGTTTTGCTAAATTAATTGATAAAAAATTAGAACGATTTCCATGTACCATGAAAAGGAGTTTATCATATAAATTAATACAAATGTAATGTGGTTATAAATTTTAAAACGAATTAAAAGATTATAAGCTTCATATATAGACCATTTACCAAAAACTCACTATTTTCGTAGGGGGGTACAAATAGATTTTGAGAAAAATTGAAAAAATTTGACAATACTGTTTTAATGCATAGTTGAATCATGTAATAACATATGATGAATTTCAAAGAGGTTTGGAACCTTTGTTGTCTCTGTTTCTCTAGGGAATAGCAATTTATAGTGATTAGTCCAATAATTTAGGGAGTATTTGCAGTTTTGCTAAATTAATGGATAAAAAAATTAGAACGATGTCCATGTACCATGAAAAGGAGTTTATCATAATTAATACAAAGGTAAATGTGGTTACAAAATTTTTTAACAAATTAAAAGATTATAGGCTTCATATATAGAGCATTTACCGAAAACTCACTATTTTCGTAGGTGGATTTGAAAAAAATTAAAAAAATTGAAAATACTGTTTTAATGCATATTTGAATCATGTAATTAAATATGATGAAGTTCAAAGAGGTTTGGAACCTTTGTTGTCTCCGTTTCTCTAGGAATAGCAATTTTATAGTGATTAGTCCAATAATTTAGGGAGTATTTGCAGTTTTGCTAAATTAATTGATAAAAAATTAGAACGATTTCCATGTACCATGAAAAGGAGTTTATCATAAATTAATACAAATGTATAATGTGGTTATAAATTTTAAAACGAATTAAAAGATTATAAGCTTCATATATAGACCATTTACCAAAACTCACTATTTTCGTAGGGGGGTACACATAGATTTTGAGAAAATTGCAAAAAAAAATTTGACAATACTGTTTTAATGCATAGTTGAATCATGTAATAACATATGATGAATTTCAAAGAGGTTTGGAACCTTTGTTGTCTCTGTTTCTCTAGGGAATAGCAATTTTATAGTGATTACTCCAATAATTAGGGAGTATTTGCAGTTTTGCTAAATTAATGGATAAAAAAATTAGAACGATGTCCATGTACCATGAAAAGAAGTTTATCATACATTAATACAAAGGTAAAGTGGTTTAAATTTTAAACCAAATTTAAAGATTATAGGCTTCATATATAGAGCATTTACCGAAAACTCATATTTTCGTAGGGGTTAACACATAGATTTTGAAAAAAAAAAAAAAAAATTGAAAATACTGTTTTAATACATATTTGAATCATGTAATTAAATATGATGAAGTTCAAAGAGGTTTGGAACCTTTGTTGTCTCCGTTTCTCTAGGGAATAGCAATTTTATAGTGGTTAGTCTAATGTTTTAGGGAGTATTTGCAGTTTTGCTAAATTAATTGATAAAAAATTAGAAAGATTTCCATGTACCATGAAAAGGAGTTTATCATAAATTAATACAAAGTATAATGTGGTTATAAATTTTAAACGAATTAAAAGGTTATAAGCTTCATATAGACCATTACCGAAAAAACTCACTATTTTCGTAGGGGGGTACACATAGATTTTGAGAAAAATTGAAAAAATTGACAATACTGTTTTAATGCATAGTGAATCATGTAATAACATATGATGAATTTCAAAGAGGTTTGGAACCTTGTTGTCTCGTTTTCTAGGGAATAGCAATTTTATAGTGTAGTCCTGATTTAGGGAGTATTTGCAGTTTTGCTAAATTAATGGATAAAAAATTAGAACGATGTCCATGACCATGAAAAGAGTTTATCATACATTAATACAAATGTATAATGTGGTTTTAAATTTTAAAATGAATTTAAAAGTTATAGGCTTCATATATAGAGCATTTACCGAAAACTCACTTTTCGTAGGGGGGTACACATAGATTTTGAGAAAAATTCAAAAAATTTGACAATACTGTTTAATGCATAGTTGAATCATGTAATAACATATGATGAATTTCAATGAGGTTTGGAACCTTTGTTGTCTCCGTTTCTCTAGGAAATAGCAATTTTATAGTGATTAGTCCAATATTTAAGGGAGTATTTGCAGTTTTGCTAAATTAATTGATAAAAATTAGAACGATTTCCATGTACCATGAAAAGGAGTTTATCATAAATTAATACAAATGTATAATGTGGTTATAAATTTTAAAACGAATTAAAAGATTATAAGCTTCATATATAGACCATTTACCAAAAACTCACTATTTTCGTAGGGGGGTACAAATAGATTTTGAGAAAAATTCAAAAAATTTGACAATACTGTTTTAATGCATAGTTGAATCATGTAATAACATATGATGAATTTCAAAGAGGTTTGGAACCTTTGTTGTCTCTGTTTCTCTAGGGAATAGCAATTTTATAGTGATTAGTCCAATAATTTAGGGAGTATTTGCAGTTTTGCTAAATTAATGGATAAAAAATTAGAACGATGTCCAAGTACCATGAAAAGAAGTTATCAGACATTAATACAAAGGTAAATGTGGTTTTAAATTTTAAAACAAATTTAAAGATTATAGGCTTCATATATAGAGCATTTACCGAAAACTCATTATTTTCGTAGGGGTTAACACATAGATTTTGAAAAAATTAAAAAAATTGAAAATACTGTTTTAATGCATATTTGAATCATGTAATAAATATGATGAAGTTCAAAGAGGTTTGGAACCTTTGTTGTCTCCGTTTCTCTAGGGAATAGCAATTTATAGTGGTTAGTCTAATGATTTAGGGAGTATTGCAGTTTTGCTAAATAATTGATAAAAAATTAGAACGATTCATGTACCATGAAAAGGAGTTTATCAAATTAATACAAATGTATAATGGTTTATAAATTTTAAAACGAATTATTAAAGATTATAAGCTTCATATATAGATCATTTACCGAAAACTCACTATTTTCGTGGGGGGGGTACACATTAGATTTGAGAAAAATTCAAAAAATTTGACAATACTGTTTTAATGCATAGTTGAATCATGTAATAACATATGATGAATTCAAAGAGGTTTGGAACCTTTGTTGTCTCCGTTTCTCTAGGAAATAGCAATTTTATAGTGATTAGTCAATAATTTAGGGGAGTATTTGCAGTTTTGCTATTAATGGATAAAAAATTAGAACGATGTCCATGTACCATGAAAAAGGAGTTTATCATAAATTAATACAAATGTATATGTGGTTAAATTTTACAAACTTTAACGATTATAGGCTTCATATATAGAGCATTTACCGAAAACTCACTATTTTCGTAGGGGGGGTACACATAGATTTAGAGAAAAATTCAAAAATTTGACAACACTGTTTTAATACATATTTGAATCATGTAATAATATATGATGAAGTTCAAAGAGGTTTGGAACCTTTGTGTTCCTCTAGGGAATAGCAATTTATAGTGATTAGTCCAATGATTTAGGGAGTATTTGCATTTTGCTAAATTAATGGATAAAAAATTAGAACGATGTCCATGTACCATGAAAAGGAGTTATCTAACATTAATACAAATGTATAATGTGGTTATAAATTTTAAAACAAATTAAAAGATTATAAGCTTCATATATAGAGCATTTACCGAAAACTCACTATTTCGTAGGGGGGTAACACATAGATTTTGAAAAAAAATTAAAAAAATTTACAATTACGTAATGCATGTGAATCATGTAATAAAATATGATGAATTTCAAAGAGGTTTGGAAACCTTTTTTGTCTCCGTTTCTCTAGGGAATAGCAATTTTATAGTGGTTAGTCTAATGATTTAGGGAGTATTTGCAGTTTTGCTAAATAATTGATAAAAAAATTAGAACGATTTCCATGTACCATGAAAGGAGTTATCATAAATTAATACAAATGTATAATGTGGTTATAAATTAAAACGAATTAAAAGATTATAAGCTTCATATATAGAGCATTTACCGAAAACTCACTATTTTCGTAGGGGGGTAAACATAGATTTTGAGAAAAATTCAAAAAATTTGACAATACTGTGTTTAATGCATAGTTGAATCATGTAATAACATATGATGAATTTCAAAGAGGTTGGAACCTTGTTGTCTCTGTTTCTCAGGGAATAGCAATTTATAGTGATTAGTCCAATAATTAGGGAGGGATTTGCAGTTTGCTAAATTAATGGATAAAAAATTAGAACGATGTCCATGTACCATGAAAGAAGTTTATCATACATTAATACAAAGGTATAATGTGGTTTTAATTTTAAAACAAATTTAAAGATTATAGGCTTCATATATAGAGCATTTACCGAAAACTCACTATTTTCGTAGGGGTAACACATAGTTTGAAAAAAAATTAAAAAATTTGACAAAACTGTTTTAATACATATTTGAATCATGTAATAAATATGAATGAAGTTCAAAGAGGTTTGGACCTTTTTTTTCCGTTTCTCTAGGGAATAGCAATTTATAGTGGTTAGTCAATTTTAGGGAGTATTGCAGTTTGCTAAATTAATTGATAAAAAATTAGAACGATTTCCATGTACCATGAAAAGAGTTTATCATAATTAAATACAATGTATAATGGGGTTTAAATAATTTTAAAACAAATTAAAAGATTATAAGCTTCATATATAGACCATTTCCGAAAAACTCATATTTTCGTAGGGGGGTACAACTAGATTTGAGAAAATTCAAAAAATTTGACAATACTGTTTTAATGAATAGTGAATCATGTAATAACATATGATAAATTTCAAAGAGGTTTGGAACCTTGT